>NC_053489.1:470506947-470744447 GCF_905171775.1 Rana temporaria | reverse complement strand
GGATAGCCAGAGGACAACAGTCTGAAGGACCGTTTTCATCAGTCCAAACCGATCGCGTGTAGGCCCCATAGGTTAGTTAACCTTAGGTTAAAAAAATGAGAACTTGCTTTAAAATTTACCTGATGGACAGGTCAAAACCGATCGTTAGTATGCAAAAGCATCGGTTAAAAACCTGCGCATGCTCAGAATCAAGTCGAAGCATGCTTGGAAGCATTGAACTTCGGTTTTTTCAGCACGCCGTTGTGTTTTAGGTCACCGCCTTCTGACACGATCGTTTTTTTAACTGATGGTGTGTACACACGACGGACCATCAGTCAGCTTAATCGGTTAACCGATGACAGCGGTCCTTCGGCCAGTTCTCATCGGATGGACTGATCGTGTGTACGAGGCTTTAATCTGGGAGCAAAGTCAGAAGAACTCTGTCAGGATCTGGAATTGAACCTAGGAATTCTATTCAGTGCCACTTTGAATGCTGGACAGTTCCCTGCCTGATCCTGAAGACAACCGTACTTAATAGCTTTTTTTTGAATGAACCTTAAACGCCTTGCTCCTCCCATGAACTTTCTATTTAAGCCATGTCTCTGCAAGATTATTGTGCCCTGCTCCAGCCAATATCTTTCTACTACTGTCCATATCTTCACTACAACTCAGTACTGACCATTGACTACGCTTCTGCTCGACCTCAGCCTACAACCACTTGTTACGGACCTTTGGCCTGTTCATCGATTACACTTCTGTTTGATCCCAACCTGCAACCACTTGTTACTGACCTTTGGCTTGTTCATTGACTACACTTCTGCCTGATCCCAACCTGCTACATTTGTTACAAGACCCCGGCTTGCTCACCTTCTGGTGGGGCAATGCTGAGGACCACAACCTGGCAGTAGCACACTACGAAACTCACATCCACTATTTTCAAGTTTAGAATCCAATCAAACGTTTTTATGATCTGGACTATACACATCACATTGGCCACATACATCTGAACAAATTTTTTACTCAACAGGGGGTTGTTGAGGTATCACAGCATGGCAATCGGAGCGTAGTAAGGCTAGAACTGGGGCCAGAGCCTTGGTCAACACTAGAGGCACAAATGAGAGGCAAAATTGTTGGGCTACAAAATAGTAGATAATGTTGTTACACTGGAAAGATGTGGACATGCAAGTATGCATCCAAGGTCTTAACTGAGGCTAGGACATTTCCTTGATGGAGGGAGGCAATAATTTACTTGGTAGATTTAATGCAGAACTTTTGAGCTTAAATGAAGACATTTAAAGCCTTCAAATATAAGATGTAGGGAATGTCCTCTTTTAGCTTTAGAACAGTGAAAAGGTTAAAGTAGACCACCTGAATTTTTTTCCATTAGTGCAGGTGGAATAAATCCTTGATTCAAAAGGTCTGGAGCAGAATGGAGGACCACTAACTATTGCATAGATGCAGGTAGGTTGGATTACTTGCCTCTGGACCCCACTTCTCATACTCGGGTGAACAAGGTGCTTTCTAAGTAGGCATAAACAAAGGTCAACAGATGGCCCTTCACTTTGAAAAGTGAGATGCTTCTTCATAATGAAGAGGACTTGTCTAAAGGCTTGGAAAATTTAGAGGTCCAAGGTTTGCAACTGTTTTGGGTCCCCTCCCATAGGCTTGGCTTTGGAGTGAAGAAAAGTGAATACCCTGCGCTGCCTATAGTGCGGTAATGGTAGCTGCTAACACAGCTTATTCAAAAAAGCAAAAGTGACAAAGAGATATGTAAGTGTAGCGCTTAGAGTGATATGTTAAATATCAAAATACCATGATATATGTAAATAATTACACAAAAAATAAATAAATGTGAAACATGAATAAACAGTCTGTGCAACCCTTTGGGAAAAGGGAAAAATCAATGGATGGATAATACAATGTACTTAATGTGATATCCAGTGAAAACCAAAGTCCAACAAAACTTAATATTCAAAATAATTAATATTGTTGAAGTTCATTATCTCCACATTTCATTCACGTGAGTGAGGGAAGAAGATGCGTGACTTCTAAAGCGATAAATCCCACCACCAATAAAAGTGCAGGCTTACCGGAACTTATTGACCGCTAGTGGCATATGCCAAGAGAGGTCAATCAAGGCTTACTATGACGGATGTCAGAAAACGATCCTTAGCCGGGAATTGTAGACCCAATTGGATGATGTATCCGTAGATGGAATAGGTCCCCAGGGACAGACGAGAAACTGCACTGGTGTAGGACTCTCAAAACCAATTGGTTTGATAAAATGACGGTGCATAGGAAAGAGAAAAGAGAGGTGGCCACATAGCGTAACTCCGTATGATAAAAATAGCGAAGTTTCGTGGTCAAAAGCACATCGTCTGGGGTCAGACGATGTGCTTTTGACCACGAAACGCGTCGGGAGAACTCCACTGTCGCCCCATTTTTGCATGCAAGAAATCTTTACATCAGCCAAATGTAAGTTTGTCAGCTGTGAATAAACTTCGCTATTTTTATCATACGGAGTTACGCTATGTGGCCACCTCTCTTTTCTCTTTCCTATGCACCGTCATTTTATCAAACCAATTGGTTTTGAGAGTCCTACACCAGTGCAGTTTCTCGTCTGTCCCTGGGGACCTATTCCATCTACGGATACATCATCCAATTGGGTCTACAATTCCCGGCTAAGGATCGTTTTCTGACATCCGTCATAGTAAGCCTTGATTGACCTCTCTTGGCATATGCCACTAGCGGTCAATAAGTTCCGGTAAGCCTGCACTTTTATTGGTGGTGGGATTTATCGCTTTAGAAGTCACGCATCTTCTTCCCTCACTCACGTGAATGAAATGTGGAGATAATGAACTTCAACAATATTAATTATTTTGAATATTAAGTTTTGTTGGACTTTGGTTTTCACTGGATATCACATTAAGTACATTGTATTATCCATCCATTGATTTTTCCCTTTTCCCAAAGGGTTGCACAGACTGTTTATTCATGTTTCACATTTATTTATTTTTTGTGTAATTATTTACATATATCATGGTATTTTGATATTTAACATATCACTCTAAGCGCTACACTTACATATCTCTTTGGCTTTGGAGTGAGAAGCCTGGGAGAAATACAAGAAACTCTTTGTTGGTTACGGAGGGTCGGAGGCAGGTGAACATTTGCCACTTTAAGACCTAGGCTTCTTCTGCTGGAGTAAATGAGTACTCTTACTACTAGTTGTAATATTTGTGAAATTGTCTGGCAAAACACCAAAAAAACACATTCACCATCAAAAGGGCATGCTGGAAATAAGACGGATACAATTTGCTAGCCCATCAACACAAGAATCTAGGGCAGAAGGCAAAATCTCTAAGCAACCTACAACTAAAGGCTCAATAATGAATATATAGCTGGATCCCTTGATATCAGGCATCCACTCCCATAAGGTCTGACAGAATGACATTAAGGCTAGAGTAGGTTTCATAGCAAGGCCTGCTAGTGAAAATACGGATTTGTAAAGGGTTTCCAAACTTTTATTAGTTGGATCCTTAAACACTGGTCATCCTCAACAGGTGCATATGTTTTGTAAGCAGTATTATGAGGGTGGTCATACCTACCTACCTTGAATGTCTATTACCTGCTTAACAATCTGAATCTGAACTGTGCAGTTTGCGTTTTGGCTGATGACCAAATTTAAGTTGATTTTTGCCATCCTTTAACACTTTGTTGACATTGCAACTTTCTATCCTATTATAGACTGAAGATACGTTAAATAACACAAATAAAATAATGGTAACACAGATAATATCAAATAACACATTTTTATGTCCACATTTACCTTCCCAGCTTTTGCTTTGGGATGCTTTGTTTGCATATTTGATAGTTCTTCTTGTTTCTCTTGGTAAAGTTTTAAAATACCACTAAGTTTTTCATCCCATTGACTTACATGTTTTAATCCATTATTTTGTCCTGAAAAAAAAAGACATATTGAGTGTTTAACTGGAGAGAAGAATTACACTGGGGATTTGGAAATGTAAGCGGGAATACAGAAACAATTAGTGGAAACAAATGTATCATAAAAGAGACAAATTCCAATGACAACATTTTATTCATACAAGTCAACTGAATGAGAAGGTTTAGTATAGAACGTTCCTTGTATACTATATGTCCACCTACTGGTTATATTTTGACCCCACAACAGAGAATCATTAATAAACTGTATGATCTTAAAGTGATTTGTATTTAGTCCTAAAGGGGTTGTAAATGTACCTATTTTTTCACCTTGCATTCTATTCGAGGTGAAAAAACATTAGCGCATTAGCAGCCCCCATTTACTTACCTGACCCCTTTGAAAGTCCCCAACGCGTGAACGCGCTGGCTTCTCGGCTCATTCATTGGTTGATTGAAAGCAGTGCAGCCATTGACTTGCGCTGCTGTCAATCATATCCAATGACGCGGCACGCTGGGGGGCAGGTCGAGTGATACAGTGAGCGGCTATAGCCGCCTGCTGTATCACGGGAGCGCGCCGGCAAGAACTTACCATCATGTGAGAGAGCTCGTATGAAGGTGGAAAATTCTTGCGGGGGGAGCCGAGACAGCCGCCGAGAGACCCCAGAAGACCAGGTTCGGGGCCACTCTGTTCAAAATGAGCTGCACAATGGAGGCAAGTATAACATGTTTGTTATTAAAAAAATTCTCTTTAGTGTTCCTTTAAGTTGATAACTTTACAGTAGCAACACAGGGACCATATGATACTAGCAAGTAATGGCTTGAAATGGGCTTCTGGTGCACTTAGAAAAATCCACCCACATAACATGCCCAAACTTCCAAATAGGCATTGCACTATGAAGTACCAGGTGGAGG
Source organism: Rana temporaria (assembly GCF_905171775.1). Lineage (NCBI taxonomy): Eukaryota > Metazoa > Chordata > Amphibia > Anura > Ranidae > Rana > Rana temporaria. The sequence goes on along the minus strand of NC_053489.1, from coordinate 470,739,614 downwards.
TGTCCTCTCAAGATACAGGAAAATCAGAAGAATTCAAGGGGCTCCCAGGCAATTGAAGCTCATTATAAAAAGTTGGTTGTACCTAGTAGCACCATTTTCTAATATAACTACATTGACTTTAAAGAGGTGACACAAAGATAAGTATTTAAATAAAAAGCATAATGTAAAGTCGCACATTTTTTAGCCTTGTAAACACTGTGTTCAGTAGAAATAAATTATGGAAAAGCCAACATATTAGAGTTTTCACTAGAAAAACGAGGAGGGGAGAAATCCTCCACTAGGACACCTATTCTGGTGGTAATTGTCTATGAGTATATTTCCCCTAACTTTCTGTTAAATCTCTGGGAAAGAAAGTGAATGAAAATCTCTGATGGGACAGACAGGAGTCTAATTCCCTGTACACACGATCGGTTCATCTGATGAAAACGGTCTGATGGATTTTTTCATCAGATATCCGATTAAGCTGACTTTCATCAGTCTTGCCTACACACCATCAGTTAAAAAAACGATCGTGTCAGAACGCGGTGACGTAAAACACAACGACGTGCTGAGAAAAATGAAGTTCAATGCTTCCGAGCATGTGTCGACTTGATTCTGAGCATGCGTTGATTTTTAACCGATGGATTTCCCCACAGACGATCGTTTTTTTTCTATCGTTTTTTTAACCATCAGATAATTTTAAAACAGTTTTTTTACCAATGGGAAAAAAAACGATGGACCCACACATGATCGGTTCCTCTGATGAAAACGGTCCATCAGACCGTTTTCATCAGACAAACCAATTGTGTGTACGCAGCATAACTCTTACCTACTGTAGCCAAAACAATAAAAAACATTTAGGTTTTAAAATCCTGAAAGTATACAACCATGCTAATTTTATAATTAACGAGAATGGTCAACTTTTTTTAGTGTCATATAGGAGATTACTTGGAACACACATTATTCCATGAAAATTTGGTATTACTATATGAATTATTAACTCCTGAACAAAATATGGCAAAAACGTATATTTGTCATACATACAGGTATATACTGTATGGAACAAACATTATTGTATTGAAAGTTAACAATATGCCAATATCATTGTTTAACATACTTTCACAGTGATGAATGACTTGCTCCCACAACTTATTTTTCCTCAAGCAGGCCAAGTTGCCGACTATTAACAAATGTCTCTTTCCCCTTGTCAGGGCCACGTTCATTCTCTTTTCAGAGTCTATGAATCCAACCTGCCTTGTTCGCACACAAGACAAGATAATGATCTCCTTTTCTGCTCCTTGGAAGGCATCTACCGTAGATACCTGGATTGCTTTCATCTCCAGTGGGTCACAGTAAAACATGCCACTAAGCAAACTGCAAATCTATAAAAAAAAAACACAGCAGTTTAATTGTCATATAGCTACAATGTTAAATATGTAAAAATGCAGATACACCGTGAAATTACTAATGTGATCAATGCTGCAGCTGAAAATCAGGCTAAGCTAAGTATATCAATACGGCCTCATTTACATGGGCCTGCAGATAGTGAATGGGCCGTTTGTTTATGTGGCTTGCGTGGCCAGATGCCTCAGCGCCCATGTGAATGACACCTAACATTTATATCTTGAAACTAAATTCTTTAGCTTAGCCTGCTAAAGAATTTATATTTATTTTACTTTATTAAATTTCTCTCATTCCACAATTACATAGCCCTACCACACAACACAGCAAGCTTCATAACCTGACTTTTCTCAATTGCACATAAACAATAGTAAATGGAAATAGTTACGCTAATGTAATACAAAATGTAAATCCTGTGATAGTGTAAAACATTGCAAGTATATATCCTTTAGACCATACAAAAATTATAGTGATCAAAAAACAATATACGTGAAAATTTGAGACAATGGGGGTTATTTACGAAAGGCAAATTCACTTTGCACTTTCAAGTGCAGTCACTGTAGATCTGAGGGAGACATGCAAGTAAAATAAAAAACAGCATTTTTGCTTGCACATGATTGGATTGGATGATAAAATCTGCACTTACAAGTGCAAAGTGAACCCTCTATGTCTCTGAAGAGATAAATAGTGACTCCTAAGAGCAATATCTATAGAGAGTGATAAGTAGATCAGATTCTAAGATGGTATAAATCCGAGCACCATGGGGGAATGGTCAAAATTTCCACCGCCACCAAAGAGGAAAAGGGATGAAACTCTTTGTGGAACGCACATCGGGAGCAATGGAAACTCTTACCGGAAGGGGTGGACCTCCTATTGTATCAAGGTTGTCTGCGCCTGCAGATATAGCCCTCTGCAGGGTCTGGGGTGGATCCAGGTTGCTAGTTGTAGTGAGCCACGAGCTTCCTCTTCATTCAATGGCTACCATCCGTCCACCTTGCTCCTAAGTACGATTTCTGACTTCTAAGGCCTAGTACACATGAGAGGATTTATCCGCGGATACGGTCCAACGGACCGCTTCCGCGGATAAATCCTCTTGAGGATTTCCGCGGATTTGGATCCGATGAAGTGTACTCACCATAGGATCGAAATTCGTGCCGAAATCCCATCTCGATGACGTGTCGCGCCGTCGCCGCGATGATGACGCGGCGACGTGCGCGACGCTGTCATATAAGGAATTCCACGCATGCGTCGAATCATTACGACGCATGCGGGGGATCCATTCGGACGGATTGATCCGGTGAGTCTGTACAGACCAGCGGATCAATCCGTTGGGATGGATTCAAGCGGATAGATTTTAAAGCATGTCTTCAAATTTTTATCCGCTTGAAATCCATCCCAGGGGATAAAAATCCACGGAAACAGATCCGCTGGATTGTACACACCAGGGGATCTATCCGCTGGAGCCGGTCCGCGGATCAATTCCAGCGGATGGATCCTCTCGTGTGTACGGGGCCTAAGAGTCTCTTAAGCCCCATACACACGGTCGGACTTTTTGACAACAAGCTTCAAAATTAGCAGGTTTTTAAAAAAAAAAATCCGACTGTGTGTACGCTCCATCGGACAAACTTTTTCGGTTTTCATCGCACAAAAGTTTGCTCTGCAAACGGACAAACTTTTTGGCAACAAAAGTCCTACGGTGCAAAGTCCTATTGTGTGTACAGAAGTCCATCAGACTTTTGTTCAAAGTAAAAACACATTTGTTCAGAACCAATGTTAAAATCAACCAACAATAGCAGAAGTTGACCAAAGGGTGGTGGTGGTAAAGAGCAGAAAACCATGTGATTTTGGGTAAGTTTGCTGAAAAAGTCTTGCCGTGTGTATGCATACCAAGTTCACGGCCCACGCCCTTCAAACAAAAATCCACGGAAAAGTTAGTTTGAAGTCCGATCGTGTGTATGAGGCTTAAGAGTGGAGACTCTTAGAAGTCAGAGATCTTACTTGGGAGCAAGGTGGACGGATGGTAGCCATTGAATGAAGAGGAAGCTCGTGGCTCACTACATCTAGCAACCCGGATCCACCCCAGACCCCGCAGAGGGCTATATCTGCAGGCGACCTCGCTACAATAGGAGGTCCACCCCTTCTGGTAAGAGTTTCCATTTCTCCCGGTGTGCGTTCCACAAAGTTTCATCCCTTTTCCTCTTTGGTGGCGGTGGAAATTTTTGAACATTCCCCCATGGTTCTCGGATTTATACCGTCGAATCTGATCTACTTATCACTCTTTATAGACATCGCTCTTAGGAGTCACTATTTATCCCTTCAGAGATATTGTCTTAAATTTTCACGTATATTGTTTTTTGATCAGTATATGTATTACATGGTATGGTCTTAAAGATATATACTTGCAATGTTTTACACTATCACAAGATTGAAATTTACATTTTATATTACATTATTTTGTTTACATAATTATATTGCATGTTTTTGTCGATGCTTCTATTTCACAGGTCTCTTTCATACTTTTTATAGTATTAGTGCAGTATATACACACAAACTTTGATCACATAAACAAAATAGACATGTCACTTCTCTGCCCTCTGCCTGTAATCGAACAGTGAAGGAACAACAACAGACTGATGACCTTATCTCTCTGCTCCTTCCTCCTGTCAGAAAATGAGCATGGAGGACACTTGGCTGGCCTTTACTGCTGCCCCTTCCTCCCCCAATCAAAGTGCTGCTGTCAAGGAGATTACGAAAAAGGCTAAAATCAACTCAAATGTAGGTATTATTCACATTATTTACATTTTAAATAAATTTTACAATTTTTAAAACGTCATTCCTTCCATTTGTTATATCTGCCTGGAGTTTACCTTTAAAGCGGAGGTTCACCCAAAAATCCACTTTTTGACATTAGCTGTAGCATACTGCTAACATCTGCAGTATGCTGTTTTTTTTTACTTGTACTTATCGTTATATGAGCCCTTGTTTTCCGGTTCCAAGCGGGGAATCCTGCGGGAATGGGCGTTTCTAAGCGAAGAGGAGTTGATTGACGGCTGCTAAGGCGCGTCTTGGCCTCTGTTTAATCTTCAACTGCCATGATGCTGCACATGTGATCAGTTATGACACCAGCCATTGGATGGTTTGACAGTTTGGTTGAGAGCACAACCAATGTGACAGTTAGCATTCCCGTCATGCCAGGAATGTAACTGCTTTTTCAAACTGTTAAATTGATGGGTGAACCCCCGCTTTAACCGCTTGCTGACCGCCTCACATAGTAGTACGGTGGAAAAGTGGCTCTCCTGCCCTGGATTACATACTAGATAATTGATTCAGCACCTGCGGGTAGGGGCCACGCTGGTTGTGGTGTGATCAGTCACAGCACAAGCCGATCAGCAGGTCCTGGTCAATGATTGACCACCGGCACCCACCGATCGGCAAAGAGAATGACAGGATAGAGCTCTGTGAATGTAAACAATACAGAGCTCTGTCCTGTCAGTGAGGATGTGTCGGATATTGTTTCACTGAAAAAGCAGAGAATAAAAACCGACACATACTTCGTAAAAGCACCTTACAGTGAATGCACCAAGCACTGTTAGGCACACATTTAACCCCTTGGTCGCCTTAGATTTAAACTTCTTCCCAGCCAGTGTCATAAGTACAGTGATAGTGCATATTTTTAGCACTGATCACTGTATTAATGTCACTGGTTCCTTCCCACAAAGTGTCAGTTAGTGTCAGGTTGCCCGCCATATTATCACTATAAGTCACTGATCACCACCATTACTAGTATAAACATAAAGAAATAATTAAAAAAATTCCAGTATATATATATATATATATATATATATATATATATATAAAATACAAAGGAAAACAGTGCAGCGCAAAACCAATAAGAACATATTCAATTGAATATATATTATGTGAAATAAGTATACATATAAATCAATAAATATAAAATTAAGTGATAAAGTCCAAATATTAAATAGAAAATCCAGATAATCAAATCTTGGAATTCTTCACCAGGTGACGATGACAAAGCCAAACTTAAAGCGATCCCTCCACCAGTAAGAATGGGTACTCTCACCTCCACACATTGACCGCTGTTTTACCAGATGGTCAAATAGGCAGATATCTCAGCTTAGGAGACCAGGAAGCAGATTAGCAATTCAAATCCTCATAGGTCAGCAGTATTAGACGGACCCGAACATGAAAAAGGAATCACAAACTAAGTGCTCTCCGCTGGACTCAAACATTTATTAAAAGTATTAAAAGCACAGGCTACTCACATTTAGCCACTGTAAAAACGGCAGTAAGGAATGCAGGGAAAAACTTGATTCCAAAGGACAGCAGCGAGCGACGTGTATTCAAGCTCCTATCCCCCCGCACATGTTACGTTTTACAACTTCCTCAGCGGGGCGCCTGAAGCACGTCACTCGCTGCCGTCCTTTGGAATCAAGTTTTTCCCTGCATTCCTTACTGCCGTTTTTACAGTGGCTAAATGTAAGTAGCCTGTGCTTTTAATACTTTTAATAAATGTTTGAGTCCAGCGGAGAACACTTAGTTTGTGATTCCTTTTTCATGTTCGGGTCCGTCTGATACTGCTGACCTATGAGGATTTGAATTGCTAATCTGCTTCCTTTCTCCAGAAGGCCAAGTGGTCCGACTCCAGTCGGATGGTGGTTGGTAGTGCATTCAACAGGCGAGGTCCCTGGACTGCAAATCTTCGATCTCCTTTGGACTTGTAACTGGCTTTGGGTATCTGGAGTAGGTTTTGATTGGTGGATCGCAGAATGCGATTGAGGTTATGGGCTTTTATTTTTTCGCATAGATATTGGGGGGCGTTGCCTTGAATACACTTATGTATTAGACAGAGTGCCTTGAAAGTGATTCTGTCTTTTACTGGCAACCAATGAAGGGATCTCAGTGAAGGTGAGATTGATTCCCATGTTTTTTTTCCAGTCACTAGTCGAGCGGCCGTATTTTGAACGACTTGCAGACGAGTGATTTGGTATTTGGGGAGTCCTAGATAGGGGGCATTTGCGTAGTCGAGTCTGGAATTGATGACTGTTCCCACCACAACTGCAATGTCCTCTTTCGGGATAAAGGGCGTGAGTCTGCGTAGTAGGCGCAGCAGATGGTGGGATCCGCTGACTACTGACCCTATTTGTGCATCCATTGTCATGTAGGTATAGAAAATGACTCCGAGACTTTTGACTTTAGTGCTAGGGGTGATAGTTTTACCCAGAATAGGCGGAGGAGTCCATGTTGACGCGGGGTGATTATTCCAGTTAGCGTGAAACAGGAGAAGTTCTGTTTTCGAACCGTTGAGTTTAAGATAACTGTCATCCAGTTATCTATTAGAGTAAGGCATTTCTCTAGTCCAAGAGAATGATCCTTTTTGTTGCAGATACGGAAATACAGCTGTGTGTCGTCTGCATAGGAGTGGTAAAGTAACTTCTGGTTACTGATGATTTCAAAGAGAGGGCGAAGATAGATATTAAACAATACGGGCGATAAGGGAGATCCCTGAGGGACTCCGCATGATACCGTACGTTTTTCAGAAGTGAAAGACCCCAGTTTCACTATTTGTGATCGTTTTTCCAAGAAGGAGGAGAACCAGAGTAAAACACCTTCAGCGACTCCGGCTACTTCAGCTAGCCTAGCCAGTAGTAGTCCGTGGTCTACAGTGTCAAAAGCCGCGCTTAGGTCCAGCAGTATCAGGAGACAAGATTCTCCTTCGTCTGCGGCCTCTAGAGCATCATCCCATATTTTGAGCAGCGCTGTTTCTGTTCCGTGACCCGGACGGAAGCCTGATTGAAACGGGTCATTTATGGGTGTCTAAATGCAGTTGCAGCTGTTGTACAACTACTTTCTCCATTACCTTGGAGAAAACATTTAGACCTGTTATGGGCCTCCGGTTGTTTGGGTCTTGGGTAGGTTTTTTTAGAATTGGTTTTATTGTACCTTGTTTCAGCAAGGTGGGCACCATGCCCTCCTTGAATGATTGGTTAATGAGCTGCGTGATAGCTGGTGCCAGTATATCGGCACTTTCTTTCAGCAGTTTAGTGGGGATGATATCATTGGGTGCTGTGCTATTACGCAGAGTCCCGATGATATTTTTAGTGGCATCGATGGAAATGGGTTTTAGAGTGAATTTTGGTGATCGCAGCTGATTTATGTGGGTATTAGATTTGGGATTTGGGGGGGAGTTGGTGACGGTTCCATTTTGCTGAATACTTTCACAGATTTTTTCAATTTTATTAATAAAATAGTTTGATAATTCGTTGCAAAATTCTTGTGAATCAGAATTGGGGGCCTCTAAACAAGCAGGATTCATAGTCTGAGTGACCAGCTTGAAGAGTTCTCGGGGGCGGTTAAGGGCATTTGCGACAATGTTGGAGAAATTATTTTTTTTTGGCCGTGAAGATTTCTTTGTGATATTTTTTTGTTATTATCTTGTAAATGGTGTGTTTTTTTTCTGAAGAGCACCTTTTCCACGCAGCTTCTGCTCTTCTACGCTCTTGCAACATCAGCTGGTCATTAAACCAGCTGGAGTTGTTTTTCCGGATGCAAGTTTTGCATTTTGGTGCTACTAAGTCAGCTGACTGTAGTAGCGCCTTGTTGATGGCGTTTGTTTCTATGGCTGTTTGTTTTTGTTGGGTTGTTTTTATTTTGTTCCCTAGTGTTGTTTTGAAGAGTTCCGAGTGGAGCTTCTTCTAGGATCTAGTCCAGTGAGTTGTCACCGGTTTTGTCGTTTTTTTTTTGGGCTGGCGTTTTTGGTGATTGTGAATTTGATGGCATGGTGATCGGGCCATGGTTGCGGCTCATTTTCCAGGACGTCAATTTCCAAATCTTGTTTGAAAATGAGATCGAGCGTATGGCCTGAGGCATGAGTGGGGCCTTGTATTAGTTGCTGCAGGCCTAATCCTTCCAGATGGTCGATGCAGGCGTCGGCTACGGGGTCCAGCAAAGAGTTGGCCCAGAGGTTGAAATCCCCAAGCACCAAAAGGTGTTTGATGTTTAGGGTATCTGTGGAGATGAATTCCATCAACGACGTGAGAAGGTGCGTTTTTTGGCCTGGTGGTCTATAGCAAAGTAGCATATGGACCGTATCTTGGGGATTTGTTTGCAGCTGCAGAGTGAGGGTTTCCATGAATGGAAGCGAGTTTTGAAGGACTGGTTTGGTGATCGAGAGGTGAGTCTTGTGGATCACCGCCAGGCCCCCCCTCTTTGCCCCACTCTGTTTTGCATTTGAATGCGATAATTTGCTGGCACCAATTCTGTTAGAATGGTGTTGCAGTCGGCTGTGAGCCAGCTTTCTGTGATGAAGAGGCAGTCTAGATCGTGTTGAAGGATGAAATCATAGATTTCTTGTCTGTGTTTTACTGCCAATCTTGTGTTGACCAAAGCGCATATTATGCGCTTGGGCTGGGGTATCTGCGCGTAGTTTTTGACTGTTGATCGTCGATTGATTCTCAACAGTCGCTCATTCCTTAGAGCTTTTTTGGTGACAACTGGGAGTATAGAGGCAAATGGTTTTAGTTCCCGGATGGTTTCTGCAGAGTATTTTAGGTAACCCATGGTCGCAGAAAAAAAACGCAGGGAAGTAATGTTGATTGGGGGTTTCTTTTATGGTGATGGGCGGAAGACTGTCCAAGTGAGTCGTCACTCGTTGTATAGCTGTTTTTATATTACGCAACCCTGGCCTAATGTATTAGCTGTTTTTAGAATTCCCTACATGAAGATAGTTGGTTACTGGGCTCCATTTGTTCGTGATCGGGTGATAAGCTGTCGCTGTTTTTCTTGCAAAACCCAGATCCTAGATCCTAATGCCGTATACTGCAAAGTACATTAATTTCAAAAGTGTTGCTAAGACGTAAAGAAGCGGCTACAGTTGTAAGCTGTAAAACTTAGAGTGCATATAAGTTAAACTGCATAATACAGCACAAATATTAACAAAACCATAATTGCAAAAAAGTTTATTGAAACATATATTGCACTGAGGCATCTATAATTTCCTTATAAATATGCAGAATATATATTACATATGTGAAAAACAAACCTTAGTCATCTGTGACTTGTAGAGAGTAATTACTCCAATCATGGAGCTTTGTATTCCACTAGCTATCAGAGATTGGATGAGCTTCACAGTAAAGTTGGCTTCCTCCATATTATAGAAGCTATTGTTTCCTTCCACCTAAACAAGTTTGCAAGAAAATATATTTGGGTATAAAATTAATTCAACAGTGTACTTTAAGCCACACTCTCCTACACAGTAAAAAAGTAAAACGTTTAAATAACCTTGAATATAGTTTGTAGTATAGATCCCAACAACCAACAAAACAAAACAAATAAAATAAATCTGGTACACATACCTGTTCTGTTCCATTGGCATTATAAAAACACAAGGTGGGTAGCCAGTCTAAGAGAGGTTTACAGTCTTCTTCTGACACTCCATTAAAAAGATGTCCTTCATAAAACAGCTCATTAGCTACAGAGCTGATAACAGGGTGACAGCGATACTGGGTCCTTAGCATAATCGCCTGGTGGCCCTGAAATGATGTAAGCCATTTGACAATTAGGTAATACATGTGAAACCCTAAGGCCTCGTTCACACGCTCTAACACCCTTCTGAAAAGAGGGCAGTAGAGCAGCGGCTGTAGGGCATTCAGAAGGCAATCCTGCTGCTTCCTGAATGCACTTTTTTATTCAGTAGAACAGGATTTGCTATTGAAATACGGCAGCACTATTGAAAGCCAAGCATCTGGCTTCGATTTGTGGCCCAGCCCAATTGGTTTGCATGGATCGCATTTGGCAGCGGTACTACCTGCTGAACACAAAATGTATTATTTGTGCCATGCCGCAAAACAAAGCATGGCAGCCACAGCAATATCTACTACCCCCAATAGCCTGGGGATGGGCTACCCATTTAAATGAGACCCAATTTAGAATGTTTCAGTCACAGCTAGTGCTGAAGGTAGGGGAGAGTTTGCTGGGCTCCTGCCTTCTTGAAATCCTATGCTGGCTATGGCCGGCACTGGTTAACTACTGGTGTAAGAGTACCGTTAGTGAAGTTTTCCAGCTCTGATGGAACAAATAATGTATAAACACATGATAAATTATGTTTCTGAAAGTTTTAAGGAGAGGTTGCAAAGGTCGATGTGTACCCCTGTCTGCGCCCTATATTGCATTTGTAGAAGGCAGAATTTTTTTTTTTAAAACCTTCGAACTATATGGTTGTCTAAAAATGTTTTTGGGGTTTGTTTCTTTTTAGTAGTATTGATAGTTTTAAAAACAAAATACATGGTGAAAATGTTTAAGCACCTTTAAAAATATCTACCACATCGTATCGCAATCCTCAGGACACAAGGAACAAACCGCAGAATAAAACTATTGTGTGGTTGTATTATGAGATCAACTATATCTTTACATTTACAACAACACTTGTTTCAAAATCATGCCGGTCAAAGTGGAAAAAAGTGTATTTTTATTTATTTTAGTCTGCAAAGTGTATTTAAAGCCAAAACGTTTTTATTGTTTACTTTTATGGAAGGGTTAAAACCCTTGTCGGGTTTTTATTGTGTCCCTACTATGGGGATTCCCCTCACTATCTGCCTCAGTAAAAAATGTCACCAGAACTGAAAGTGAGGGGAAATCACTGGAAGTCTTCCAATGAGGACACTCATTCCAGTGACTGTCTATAGCCCGTTGTACATGGGAGATTTTTTACTGAAATGAGATGCATTGTTGTCTATGGCACATTGCACCCAGCTGAGTAAAGATCAGTAATACAGCATTGAGTACAGAGCAGTACAAAAATAGAACATTTTACATTTAATTGCAGTAGTTTACTCGTAATGTTTACGTGAGTATAGAACAATAATGGCAATGAAGAAGAATTTTACTTGTCTATACGCTCACACACCTTTACCAGGGCTGAACACTGTACCAAGTGGTACTCGCATTGAGGGAAGAATTCCTCAAAATGCAAGTCTTCTGCGTTCTGGACATTTGTCAAAGCAAATCAAAGTATTCTACACGTGACTACCACTCATTACAGCATTCAGCTTGCCATAGACTTTCACAGGCTGTAGGCAGTGGGGTCTGAAGCTGCACCTGTCCCTCCAGGACACACAAAAAATGCCAGGAGGGACACACAGCAGAAAGATGCCCCCATGTGCGAGGGACTTTGGAAACACAAAAACGCCAGTCTTTGCTGTGATTTTTGATAAAAAATACCTTCATATTAAAAGCAGCTACAGAGGTTAAGAATAGCTTGTTGGCTTAACGCTCTTTTACTGCCTGTTAACAATATAGTCCAGACATAGGTGCACTATAGGGAAAAGGGCAGAGCTCTAATCATTTATACCATTAAGCAGAGCCGATCAAACAGAGTTTGTTCTAATCCACCTTCTTCATGTGCTGCTTCAGAGCCCTGGATAGTGGGAGAAAGCTGCTTTGGGTCTCCAACCAGTATCAACTTCTCACATTGAAATCTGCAAATGTCAAATAGCAGACAATTGCTTAGTTATGTGATATAAAGTGCATGCTCACACAAAAATTTGCATTAAACAAGTCTATTATAAACCAACTAATTACTACCCATTTTTTTTATCATTTTGTTCACATAAATTGCGCTTTCTTTTTTTGGTATTTGATTGCCACTGGGGTTTTTATTTTTTGGTAAATAAAAAGAGACAGAAAATTTTGAAAATAAAAAAGTTTTTCTTTGTTTCTGTTATAAAATTTTGAAAATAAGGAAGTTTTCTTTGTGACTGATAAGGTGGCACTAATTTGCAGCACTGATAGGTGGCACTGATGGACACTGAAAGGCCACACTGATAGGTGGTACTGATAGATGGCTGATAGGCAGCACTGATTGATACTTCTAATGGGCACTGATTGGCAACCCTGGTGGTCCTGCACTAATAATCAATCAGCGCAGACCACCCCTGTCAGGAGAGCAGCCAATCAGTTCTCCTCTACTCTAATCTATCAGTGTGAGTATAGGAAAAGCTGATAAATGGCTCTTCCTGTTTATGCTGTGATCAGCTGTGATTGGACACAGCTGATCACATGGTAAAGAGCCTACCTCAGACTGACCACACCAATGATCGCTGCGCGCCCCCCCGTGGGCATGCGATTGTGGCTTATCCTACTGGACATCAAATGACGTCAACTTTGCACATGTCATTCTGTTTTATGGCGGGCGGGAAGTGGTTAACCACCCTGTCGGATAAAAGCTGCTCGATCAGTGGCTGCAGCGCTGATCTATGTACTCTGACAGCAGAGGATTCCCCCTGCAATCAGAATACAATAGCACAGAGGTAAGGAATCCCCCATCAACCTTGAATGTGGGGATGGGGAAATCGATTTGGTGTTTTTCGTTCAACCTTCTGGCTGAATCAAAAAAAGAGAGCCATGCATGGCCAGCTTTTCTGCCTGGTGGTGGCGGTTGTTATTATCAAACATAGTATATTGTAACTGGTCTCATAAAGCTCAATCCACAAAGATGTTTACAGCTTGCATCCAGGGGCAATTATCTGTCCCTAACTGCAAGTTATCATGATTCACCCAGACAGCGGTCACAGCTTTCAGTCTCTTATTTCCTTTTACAGGCTTGAGAGCTTTAATGGTCTGCATTCACCTGTGAATCCAGGCACACAAATAATTTTGAGTCTTGGCATGAAAATTCCATATTGAATGAGGCTTAAAAAAATGAATCTGTATAATTTTAAGTATTTTTATTTAACTTCCCTATATACACTTGGTCCTGTTCTGATTGATGGCCACCACTGTTCCCCAAATGCACTTCTATATTCAGGCTGTAGCTGCACCCCCTTTTGAAGCCTAAATTATCTTAGCACGTAAAAGCAGCCTAAAGGCTCAATTCACTAGTTTTTAGACAAGTCTAAATATCTTAGCTTTAGCCATGTGACTATATTTAAAATCTCAACGGACTAAACTGAAATAACCGCCACTTTTGCTTTTTCTATCCTTAGGCTAAGTTCACACTAGCATTAAAAGCAAGACCTTTGAGGGGTGCTAAAAACATCTATGCAAATGATACAGCACATGCTGTTCACATTATCAAAACATAAAGCGTTAGCATTGCTTCAAAATTAAAGCCTTGTATGGAGTCAGGATGCGTTTGAAGCCTTTTACCGCCTCATATTCAAGTCTATGGTAATGCCTATGGTAACGCCTCGCAAACGCTCTGGCAGGCGTTTGTGGTGCGGTTGTGGGGTGTTAAAATTAGATAATTTCCTCTAATGTCCCGTTTAAAATAAGGTGTTTGCAAAGCAGTTTTAATGCGCCTTAACGCTGATCAAACGCTTTAAAACTGCACATAAGGCATTTGGGGAGCGTTATTAACTCCTCATTAATGCTGGTAAAGCGACAGTCTAGCGCCCATTCAAAAGCTCATTAACGCAAGTCTAATGCCCATACTAATGCTAAGGGAGTATTTCTTAAGCATTAGAAATGTTGTCAATTGTCAACAAGCCCTTACTCTGATGTGTTTGCTTTGTGAATTGATGCTCAGGTGCTCTAAGCTGACTTGCCTAATGCTGAAAATCTATCCAATATCTTGCTTAATGGCATTTTTAATTGGGACTAATCACAATATGCTTTTGTTAAACACTAGCTATCTGAAGCCTAGTACACATTCGGCCCCTGTGTTCTGCACCCGGCTGTACAGAAGCTGTTCAGCTGGCTTCTGTCGATGGGCCATGACTGAAAAAACGTCTGCCGATCGGTTCCCAATCAGCACTTTCAGCCAATGGTTGAGAGCGCTGACCGGACTGTTATGGGGGGTGGGGAGCCATCCCCTCGTCAGAACACAATAGCACAGCATGGGAGAGCGCTGTACTAATATCGGATTATTAGTACAGCGGCTCCTCCAGAGATTTTTTGTTCAGCCCCGCTGGGTTAAATAAAAATAAAAAAAAACACAATAGTGTATACGGGTCTTTAGGATAAGAACACTTCATATGACAGTAAGGCCTCGTACACACGACAGAGTTTCTCGGCAGAATTCACCGAGAAACTCGGTCAAAACCCGGATTCTGCCGAGAAACTCTGTCGTCTGTACAGTTTTGGCTCGATGGAGCCGCCGAGGAACTCGACGAGAAAATAGAGAACATGTTCTCTATTTTCTCGTTGTTCTATGGGAGAAGGCGGCCCGCCGAGCTCCTCGGCGGCTTCATCCCAAAACTCGACGAGGAACTCGACGTGCCAAGCACGTCGAGTTCCTCTGTCGTGTGTACGGGGCCTCAGACTTTTGTTGCAAAGACACAAATTTACATTGAGTGGCACCATAGGTAAAAAATATTGGTGTTACCTGGCAATCGGAAGCAAGGATGCTGGCTCTGTCATCTGACTGCATTCATCAAGAACTACAACTGGGAATTTAAGGTTGCTCAAACAAGCAAAGGGACAAGCTGCACATGTTGCACCAACAACACGAACCTTGGATAAAACAGGAAAATCAGAAACATTCTAGATAAATGCACTCCTATTGTGACTGTAAAATTACTAGAATTAGTTTTCTTCAAAACACTGCCATTCTTTAAACCATAGGGCATTGTGATCCTTGGGAAAGTGCAAGCTATCGGTGCCCTCCTTTCTGTCAGATTTGTAAACCTTGTGTGTGCGCATGCACACAAATGCAAGGGACTTTAGTGAAAGGCTTTCCACATATGCAGAGGCTGCTTCAAGAAGCTAAAAGCAAACATTATTCATGGGTGATGTCTGAACCCTGGAAGCAGTCTGAACATTTTGTCCAGTGTTTATTAAAGCTGGCCATACACCAAGCGAATTTCCACCAGATCCGAATAAGCCAAAGAAAATTTGAGTCATGAGAGCTGTGCCAACGCCCTGCCACCAGACATTCTTTGAAATGAAAATCAAAAGGAACCTGACAAAAGATTGTTACCTGAACCCAGGCTGCATCCAATCAGAGTATTTTGATAGGTGCAGGTGCTGGCTGATCGTGGGGCTGAACAAGAAGAATCTTACAGCGTATACATTTATTTGCATACAGCAAGTAAGCTTCCACTAGAGTAGTCATAAAAATACTCACTGCTTGTGTAACTATTAAAATTTGACTAATCACATTAGAAAAAAAGACCATTTTAGAAAACCAACTTATCGTTATTGATGGGGTTGTAAAGGTTTGTTTTTTATTTTCTAAATAGGTTCCTTGAAGCTAGTACATTGTTGGTTCACTTACCTTTTCCTTCGATACCCCTTCTAAATCTTTTTTTCTTTGTTTTCTTTGTCTGAATTTTGTTCCTGTTCAGTAAGCTGTTCTGGCTGACTAACCCCCCAGCCAGAACGGCTCGGATGATGGTGGCAAGTTTACTGAGGAGAAACAGGAAGTAAAAAATACAGACAAAGTAAAAAAACATTTAGAAGGGAAATCAAAGGAAAGGGTAAGTGAACCAACAATGCACTAACTTAAAGGAACCTATTTAGAAAATAAAAAATAACCTTTACAACCCCTTTAAGGGCCCTATCACATTTATGCTTTTGCAGTACATTTTTTGATGTGTTACTGCATGCATTTACAGTACATATATTTAAGAAATGCTTTTATGGACACTTTTGGCTCATTCAATATGCAAAGTAAAGCCCCGTACACACGGGCCGAATGCTGGGCAACATTGGCCAGTTCAACAAAAACGGTTTAACATTCGGCCCATGTGTAAGGCAGCCGATCTGAAAAAAGCCAGCCATTTGGCTAGCTTCTGTTGGATGAGCATGCTTAAAAACAGCAACCAATAGCTGAGACCGCTGACCAGAGTTTTCTGGCAGGGGGCCGTCCCCCTGTCAGAACACAAAAGAACAGCAGGGGAGATCGCTATATTAACGTCAGATCATTAGCACAGCGGTTGGAGCCGTCAGGTTTTTTTTTGTTCAGCCCAGCGGTAGTAATGTGTACCAGACTTTAGGCAGAAACATTCAGAACACATGCAGTTGTTTGTAAAATGCACACATTTGAATGATACATGCATTTTAAGGTTTTTCACTTCAATTGGCTGGCTCAACTATTGAAGATCATGTATTATAACATTAAACAATTAAAGTGCAATATTAAAACAGGGTTGGTAATGAACATGTACACATACCTGTCCCAACAGAGTCTTATTAGTGCCCAGTTTATGCTGTTCAATACTCTTTCTCACATACATCTTTTCTACAGGAGTTAAATCTTCCTTCAGGAGAGCTAGAAGTTCCTTTAGTTGCTCATTTTCATTTTCAGATCCTGCATGCAAGCTGAATCAGATAACATAAAGGTGATATTTCTACAAAATGGTGCTTTAAAATCAAGCTGGATGTACACAGCTCGTTTCATAAGGGCATTAGGCCTTGTACACACGGTCGGACCAAACCGATGTGACTGGTCTGTCGGACCGTTTTCATCGGTTCACCTCTGAAGTGGCCGTACGGCCTGATATGTGTACACACCGTCAGTCCAAAATCCGATCGGGTCAGAATGCGGTGACGTCAAACACACGACGTGCTGAATAAAACGAAGTTCAATGCTTCCAAGCATGCGTCGACTTGATTCTGAGCATGCGCAGGTTTTGAACCGATGCTTTTCTGTACTAACCATCGGTTTGGTCCGATCGGGCAGCGGTCCATCGGTTCGGTTTTGAAGTATGTTTTAAAATTTTGGACGAAGGAAAACAGACCGATGGCCTATACACACGGTCGGTTTGGTCCGATGAAACTGAACTTATTGTGTTAGGCCCCCTTCACACAATAAGCCCGCTCGGATCTACCTGTCTGTTTTTCAGGCGGATTCAAGCGGCCACCCATCGACTCCTCGGGGCAGGCGGGTGTCAGCGGAGAGGTGTCTGCTGACACCCGTCTGCCATCTAAAATGAAACGTATGGCGAAACGTTCGCCATCAGTCCTGGTGGATCGGATAAAATCTGATGAAAACGGACATGCTGTCCATTTTCGTCTGATTCCTCTATAATAATCAGCGGCACTCTGACAGGCCCCTCCCCACTCAGGGAGCAGAGACGGGCCTGTCATCCCCTGGATCAGGGGAGATCAATGGAGAGATCTCCTGCTGAGCTGGTGGACTCCGCTGAAACGGATCCACCTCGTGTGGAAGGGCCCTTAGTGTCTACACATGTTTATTAGACTCCAGCACAGACACAATACAATTAAATCTGAACTCCAGGCAGATTTTAAAAAACAAAACAAAAAAACAAGCAATACAGTTAAAGTGGTTGGAAATCATCACATATACCCAGTGAAGTGACTGGCCTCAGGTGATACAGGAATTAACAAAATCCTGCTGAAGCTGGAGCTGAAGTTACATCAGTGAGGAAAGCTCTGAGAGCTAATTGGAGGGGAGGGAAGGGGACACCCCCCCCTTCCACACAGGAACAGAGCTGAGGCTGTCAATCACAATCTGTGACCTTCCCTGTCACCATTTTTCTCTCGGTGTCAGGAAAACTCGTCAGAAGTGACTCATGCTTAAAGCAGAGGAATGAGGCAGCAGACAGAAATTACACTTAGTGATGTGCTTTGTTCATATTTCAAGTTTGAGGTTCACAACCACTTTAAATGTTCTTTAAAAAAAAAATCAAATGTATTTTTAAACAGACCTAGATAAGGCATATTGATTTGTTCTAGTATCAGTCTCCTCCAGTTGACTGCATGGTAATACTCAAAGTAGAAAGGACATGGGAATCCCCCTGAGCCAGTCAGGCTCTGCTGAAACGCACATGTGCAGACAGGATTGGAAAGCAGAGTAATGGGCTCAATAGCGTCCTGCTACTGACTTGATTCTCTTATCAATCAGCAAGGAGGGAGTCATTTGACCCAGTGTCCTTGACTGCTGAAAGTTGAGAAACTGGCTGTCATCTCAGGGAATCCCAGCCATGTGTATGCTCCATCGCAGTGTTTCCCATAGGAAAACTGCCGGGTTAAAAACCGCCGGGAAAAAAAGAGAGCTGGTTCTCTTTTTGTTCCGGTAGTTTTCCTGTCAGGAAAACTGCGATGGAGCATACACACGGCCGGTTTTCCCAGTCAAAAGCTGTCATGGCAGTTTTCCCGACAGGAAAAACTGTCGTGTGTACGAGGCTTAAGGCCTAATGCTTCTTTGGTGTCTAATGCCACTTTTAAAGTGGTAGTAAACTGTTTTATTATTTTTACCTACAGGTGTTCTTATAATAAAGCTTACCTGTAGATAATATGAATATATCCTAAACGTGCACTGTTTATTATTATCACTGTGATCTATTTTTCCCCACTGAAAGCAACCCAAAGATGTCCATTACCTGTGAGGCAGAATAGGCTTTGCGATTTTCCGGACACTTCCAACTCGAATAAACTGCTCAAATCCTAGATTGAGCAACCTGTTTGAAACACAAAATATTATTGCCTAAAAATGTTGAAAAATGTTGCTTGTAATACTGTATGTAACACTGAACAGGTTCACGCGTCTAAATTCTTCAGTTTAGACATTTGCATCTGTGTAACAGCAACTAGCACATAAACAAAGAAAGAGTTGTTCCATGTTTTTTTTGGTAAATAAACTGCTTGTAAAATCTGAAAAGATTGCTGTGTGACCATCCTGATTATCTATGAGCCTTAGCGAAACAAAATGATCATGGCACCTGTAACAGAAAACAGGTGAAACCCCTATTTACAAGGACTGCATGCACAACACTTTACTTGGCTAAAGGTATACATAAAATCACAGAGTAATGCTGTTGTGTTTCTTTAAATACTTGAATTTATCTTAATACACTACAACCAAAAGTACCTGAATCTGTCCTGACATAAGTGTCTCTTAGTGAAAAAAAACGGGGGGGGGGGGGGGGGGCATTACAAACTATTCAGTCTCTGCTGTATGCACATATGCTGACAGTAAACATGTTATCAGGGAGAAACAATAGTGATCAGTGATTATCTAGTGTGTTGCTGCTCCTTCATTGTCCAAACAGCAGGCTGTGAGCAGAAAAAGTGTACCACTGTATTCCTCATCTCAACAAAGAACACAGTGACACCTGGCTATGCTATCTGTTAGAGGTGTCTGGAGAGAGTGACAAATCCTTTGACAGGCAAGCTCAAACGTGCAACAAAACACTGGGAGAAATTCAGTAAAGCACTACATACCCTTCTCTGGTGATATGGCCATATTAAAAGAGAAGTATGTTTTTTTTTTATTTCCGAATCATACTTACCTATGTGGATGCAGCATCAGACTGATACTGCAGCTGTCCACCGCGGTCTCTGCATCGCCGATGGTTCGGTTTTCACAGATCCCTGAAAGGAGAGCTGCTTACTGTCAGTCAGTCCCCCCTCTCTGCTTCTCCACGCTTATTGTAGGACTGAGCTGTCGAGGGGTGGGGTGAGGCTGTCTCACTGAGAAGCTGAGACTGCCATCAATCAAGGCAGCTGACGGGTCCAGACTTAGTAATTTGGGATGACGCGCTGCCTCAACTGATGGCAGTGACGTCAGCGGAGATAGGACTTCAGACCGCTCTCCGCTGAAAACGGGTCACAGGAGTGCAAAACAAATTGCACTCTTGTGACGCAGAGGAGAAGCCCAGCCTAAAAAAAAAACGTTTTAAACCGCTGGAATTTTTTTTCTTACCTGTAAGGTAATGTCATAATGTGCTAGTATGCATCTCATACTACTAGCACATTATGTGAAACTTACCTGAAAACAACACATTTTAGTGATGTGATGTCATTGCTGCAGGCCGCTTCCATCTTCACCCGGTCTTTCTTTGGCGTCTGCGGACTCTGGCTGTGTGTCTGGCCGGAGCCGTGATGAGGTCACTCCTGTGCATGCATGGGGGTGTAGCCATTTACAGCACATGACTCCGAAGGAACAGCCACCAGAGCCATTCCTTCAGAGTCCTGCGCCGTAAACGGCATGCGCCGGTGATGTCACTGTCTGCATGTACAGTATATATCTCCTAAACAGCGCACGTTTAAGGAGATATGTACACAACCTATAGGTGAGCCTTATTATAGGCTTACCTATAGGTAAAATTTAGTGATGGAAGTTTAAAAAAAATATATATATTTTTATTACTTTCTGCTATAATACATATCCCCAATAAATGATAAAAAAAAAAAATGTTCATCAGTTTGCTACATATTTTTGGTAAAAAAAAAAAAAATATAGCAATAACCGGATATTGATTGGTTTGTGCAAAAGTTAGAGCGTTTACAATATTGGGGAAAGATTTAGGGTCTTTATATTTTGTTTTATTATTTTTTACTAATAATGGTGGCAAACCGAAATTTTTAGTGGGACTGCAACATTATGGTGGATAAATCTGACCCTAAGTGACACTTTTTGGTGACCAGTGACACCAATACAGTGATCAGTGTTATAAAAATGCACTGATTACTGTATAAATGGCACTGGCAGGGAAGGGGTTAACACTAAGGGGCGATCAAGGGGTTAAGAACTGTATGGGGGACAGACTGACTGGGAGAAAAGAGAGATTGCATTTCCTAATCACTAGGAACATCTGATCTCTCTCTCCTCCCCTATCAGAACAGGTATCCGCCTTGTTTACGCTGGCAGATCCAAGTTCTGCCTCTCTTTCCTGTGATCGCGGGTGGCCGTACATGTACGGCGATTAGCGCAGGGGAGGGGAGCCAACCTGCCACAGTATAACAGTATAACTGCGGCGGCTGGTCGGGAACTGGTTAAAGGGGTTGTAACAGCAGAAGGTTTTTCGTCTTAATGCTTTCTATGCATCAAGATAAAAAACCTTCTGTGTGTAGCAGTCCCCCTCAGCCTCCCTAATACTTACCTGAGACCCATCTCTATCCAGCGATGTTGCATGAGTGCCTTGGACTATCCCTCCCAATTGGCTGAGACACAGCAGTGGCGCCACTGGCTTCCGCTTCTGTCCAACAAAGTCAGTTAGCCGATCAGGAGAAAGAGGGGGCAGGGCCAAACCTAGCACTGTTTGAATGGACACACGGAGCTGTGGCTCGGGTGCCCCCAAAGCAAGCTGCATGCTGTGGGGGTACTCGGCAGGAGGGAATGGCCAGGAGCACCAAAGATGCACCCGAGAAGAGGAGAATCCAGGCTGCTCTATGCAAAACCACCACACAGGTCAGGTAAGTATAACATTTTTGTTGTTTTTAACCACTTGCTTACTGGGCACATATACCCCCCTCTTGCCCAGGTGAAATTTCAGCATCCGGCACTGCGTTGCTTTAACTGACAATTGAGTACAACGTGGCTCCCAAACAAAATTGACGTCCTTTTTTTCCCACAAATAGAGCTTTCTTTTGGTGGTATTTGATCACCTCTGCGGTTTTTATTTTTTTGCGCTATAAACAAAAAAAGAGCGACAATTTTGAAAAAAATAATAATATTTTTTACTTGTTTCTATAATAAATAGCCGCAATAAGCGACTGGTTTGCGCAAAAGTTATAGCGCCTACAAAATAGGGGACAGAATTATTATTTTTTATTATTTTATTTTTACTAGTAATGGCGGCGATCTGCAATTTTTATTGGAACTGCGACATTATGACAGACACATCGGACACTTTTGACACCATTCACATTTATACTGCGATCAGTACTATAAATATGCACTAATTACTGTATAAATGTGACTGGCATTGAAGGGGTTAACACTAGGGGGTGAGGGAGGGGTTAAATGTGTACCCTGCATAGTGTTTCTAACTGTGGGGGAAGGGGACTGACTGATCTGTGTCCCTATGTACAAGGGACACAGATCGGTCTCCTCTCTCCCTGACAGGACGTGGATCTGTGTGTTTACACACACAGATCCACGTCCTTGTCTCTATAACCGCCGATCGCGGGTGCCTGGCGGACATCGCGGCTGCTAGGCACGCGCATCTGCATCTCAGTGATGCGGCGGGCGCGCCGCCGGCAGCGCTCGCGCACCCCCCATGGCCCGGAGGCGCAGAGGCCGTAAAAAGACGGCGACCCAGAGATTTAGAACCACCCTGCGGCCATATATAGTCGTACGGCCATGAGGAAGTGGTTAAAGAAAAAAAAAAATTGACTTTAGTATCAATTTAAGTTGAATTTGTATGCAATTCAGGTACATTTTATAAGTGTAACTCCAGCCAAAAAAATAAATGTTACGTTTTGGATAGATAGCATTGAGAAGGATTAACACCCCTGTAATGTTTGTTTTGCTGTCTGTGCCCCTGTTCAGAAGATGTCACCTTACTTTCTGTCCCTGTGACAATTGGATTATTAAAAAATTTGGGTTGGCGGTCAAACGAGGATTGGTGATAAAGCTTCAGTGGAGACGCCTTTTTCCCATGACGACTCTTACCTGAGTGAATTTCCCTTCCTGGGGGTAGATTTTCTCTCAATTCCTAAAGTCTCCCTCTGTTTATAAGTATGAGTTGCATTGTAAGTCATATGTTTGTAACTCAGGGACTGCCTGTAACATTGTTTAAAACTGTGGTCTCCAAACTACGACCCTTTGCTTGCATTTATCCAGCCCTTGGGCATTATTCTCCCCCCTGTCAGAAACAGTGTGGAATAGTTCCCGCCACCAACACCGACAATGGTGCACTATTCTTCTCTTTGATACCAACGATGGGGTAGTATTCCTGCCACTGACATCAATGACAGGGTACTATTCCTCCCACTGACACCAATGATGGGGCACTATTCCTCCCACTGACACCAATGATGGGGCACTATTCCTCCAACTGACACCAATGATGGGTTCAATTTTACTGACGCCAGGACTTTTTCTTCTCCCACTGGCCGCAGTCAGGCCCCGCTAAAGATTGGAGGATAGAAAACTGTCCCTTTAGTTAGAAAGTCATTCATAGAATTGCTACATATTCAGATCCATTAAGTAAGTTCTCTTCTGTCAACCACAAATCCTATTTTAACAAATAAAAAATAAAGAGGGCCGTTAAATCTGTGTGTTGTTATACAGCTCCATTTATATCTAAAAATTCATATTATTTACACAAATTATAATAATTGGTCTTTTAGGATGTAAAGAAACTTGCTAATGAATAGTAATAATAGTAACCTGGGTTTGGGACCAGAAAAATAAATAAATAATGCTAATTACTAAAATTCACTTTGGTCTTGTCATGCTGCCATGTCTTCCATATAGGATGGGAGGGAGTAATTAGTAGATAACACTGAACTTGTCCTGTACAGGGCAGACCTGCTGAGAGATATTTTATTCCAATGATATGTAAATGAGGGTGTTTATTGCCAGAGGTGCTCTGCCTAGTGCCTTGCTATAGGACATGCCTCAAGCATCATGTCAGATGTTTTGCTCAAAGTAACTCAAAAGACTCTATAGCTTTCCAAATTAAACACATTGGGCTAGATTCAGAGAGAGTTACGCCGGCGTATCAGTAGATACGCCGTCGTAACTCTGAATCTACGCCGTCGTAAATTTAAGCGTATTTTGGAAACCAGATACGCTTAAATTAGGCTAAGATACGAGCGGCGTAAGTCTTACGCCGTTGTATCTTAGTTGCATATTTACGCTAGCAGCTAGGTGGCGGTTCCATTGTAGAATATGCAAATGACCTAGATACGCTGATTCACAAATGTACGTACACTCTGCGCTATTTTTTTACGTTGTTTACGTTATGCTTTTTCGGCGTAAGGTTACTCCTGCTCTTAAGAGGTGTACGCAATGTTAAGTATGGACGTCGTTCCCGATTCGAATTTTGAATTTTTGACGTCGTTTGCGTAAGTCGTTCGTGAATAGGGCTGGATGTAATTTACGTTTACGTCGAAAGCAATGACGTCCTTGCGGCGTACTTTGGAGCAATGCACACTGGGAAATTCCATGGACGGCGCATGCGCCGTTCAGGAAAAACGTCAATCACGTCGGGTCACCAATAATTAACATAAAACACGCCCCCTCATCCTCATTTGAATTACGCGCGCTTACGCCAGCCACATTTACGCTACGCCGCCGCAACTTAGGAGGCAAGTGCTTTGTGAATACAGCACTTGCCTCACTGACTTACGGCGGCGTAGCATAAATACGATACGCTGCGCCGCCGTAAAAATGCACGGATGTACCTGAATCCAGCCCCTGGATTTCTTTATCATACAACATTATGTTTACATAGAAAATACACAACATCAACTAATTCATGCAGACAATAAGTTATATGTTATGATAAAAACTAAGGGCCAAATTCACAACAAACTCCGGCGGCGTAACGTATCGTCGTTACGTTACACCGCCGCAAGTTTACAGCGTAAGTGCCCGATCCACAAAGCTTTTACCTGTAAACTTGCGGCGGTGTAACGTAATTCCGCTCGGCGCAAGCACGCCCAATTCAAATGGGGCGGGCACCATTTAAATTAGGCGCGCTCCCGCGCCGGACGTACTGCGCATGTTTCTTTTTTAAATTCCCGCCGTGCTTTGCGCGAAGTGACGTCATTTTTTAGAACGGCGACGTGCGTAGCGTCCATTCGTATTCCCGGACGTCTTACGCCAAAAAAAGAAAAATTAGAAATTCGACCCGGGAACGACGGCCATACTTTAACATGGCTCGACTAAAGTTAAGCCATGTTAAAGCAGGTGTAACTTTGCGACGGGAAAAAATGACTAGCGACGACGTAACGAACGCGAAAACCTTTGTGGATTGCCGAAAATCCTCATTTGCATACCCGATGCTGGAATACGACGCAAAATCCCCCCAGCGGCGGCCGAAGTATTGCATCCTAAGATCCGACGGTGTAAGTCAATTACACCTGTCGGATCTTAGGGCTATCTATGCAAAACTGATTCTACGAATCAGCCGCATAGATACGACAAGAGATACGACGGTGTATCAGGAGATACGCCGTCGTATCTCTTCTCTGAATCTGGCCCTAAGATCAAACCAAACCAGTGGAAATTACTAGTATAATAAAATAAAGTGTATGCTAGGGAAAAGCATAAAAATAAACAGCATGCAGTGCATCTATGCAACCTATGTACATTTCCTGTGTTTTATCCCTTTAACCCTTTTGCTGCCAAATACATTTGTGCACACGTTTAAAACTTGTAGGTATGATGAATAGTTAAAACCCAAACATCATACATTTTCTAAAAGCAGGGACCCATGCGAATAAAATATTTCGAGTTCCAAATTTTTATGTCACACAATATTAGCGTAATGGTTTAGTTAAACTTGCAAAAGTGTAACTAAAGTTAAAAATTTGTATTTGTTTTTAATAGAAAGGCAGGGAATTAGAACTTATGTCAGTTGTTATTGTTGCCCCTGTTGGAGAGATTCACCCTATTTGTCCTGTTTACAGTTATCATCAAAAGTAAAAATGAAAGAAAACCCCAAATTTTTAGTTGACAACAGAACAGAAGTCTTCCAATAGGGAAGTTCCTAGTTCTGATGACACACTAGGATTTCCTCACTTTGGAGGGATTTTCCTTTATTTTTTTATTATATAGATTAAAAGAGACTGAAAATTTTGAAAAACACTAAACAATTTTACTTTTTGATACAAAACAACGTATTTCGTCATGAATTTTGGACAAAATGTATTCTGCTACGTCTTTGGTAAAAAAAAAATCTCAATAAGTGTGTACTGAATGTTTTTCATGAAAGTTACAGCATATACAGACTATGGTATATACAAATATATATACACACACACACACAGTATCTTACAGAAGTGAGTACACCCCTCACATTTTGGTAAATATTGTATTACTGTATTTATCAGGGTATACCGCGCGCCGGCGTATAATGCGGAACCCCAAGCTTAGAAAGTTAGTTTAAGGAAAAAAAAAGAAAAAAAATTTCATTTTTGTCCTGCGTCCATTGGCGGCCTTGTCAAGCGTCCGTCTGCGGCCTTGCGTGGGGTCCATCCAGCCTTGTGGGTGTCCGTCTGCGGCTTCCTTGTGCGGGGTCCGTCCAGCCTTGTGGGTGTCCGTCTGCGGCTTTGGAGGTGTCCGTCTGCGGCCTCCATCCAGGTGTCCGTCTCCGTCCAGCGTGTCTGTCTCCGTCCAGCGTGTCCATCCGCACCTTGCCCGGGGTTGCAGCTGTGTTTGTTTTTTGGATTTGGCGCAGAGAGGAGCCGGATTTACTGTGTGTTCGGCTCCTCTCGTGTGGCTGCGGGCGGAGCCGAGCCTAGCCGACTGCGCAGTACACTCGGCTCGGATCTAGGCTGCGGCGGGCGGAGCCGAGCTTGGCCAAGCCTAGCCAAGTGCTCGGATCGGCGTATATCGCACACCCACGATTTCCCCCTGATTTTAAGGGGAAAAAAGTGCGCGGTATACGCCGATAAATACGGTATATCTTTTCATGTGACAACACTGAAGAAATTAAACTTTGCTACAATATAAAGCAGTGAGTGTACAGGTTGTATAACTGTGCAAATTTTCTGTCCCCTCAAAATAACTCAACACACAGACATTGATGTCTAAACCGCTGGCAACAAAAGTGAGTACACCCCTAAGTGAAAATGTCTGAATCGGACCGAAAGTGTCAATATTTTGTGTTGCCACCATATTCCAGCACTGCCTTAACCTTCGTGGTCATGGAGTTTACCAGAGCTTCACAGGTTGCCACTGGAGTCCTCTTCCACTCCTCCATGATGACATCATGGAGCTGGTGGATGTTGGAGACCTTACGCTCCTTCACATTCTGTTTGAGGATGCCCCACAGATGCTCAATAAGGTTTAGGTCTGAAGACATGCTTGGCCAGTCCACCACCTTTACCCTCAGCTTCTTTAGCAAGGCAGCGGTCGTCTTGGAGGTGTGTTTGGGGTCATTATCATGTTGGAATACTGCCCAGTGGCCCAGTCTCCGGAGGGAGGGGATCATACTCTGCTTCAGTATGCCACAGTACATGTTGGCATTTATGGTTCCCTCAATGAACTGTAGCTCCCCTGTGCCGGCAGCGCTCATGCAGCCCCAGACCATGACACTCCCACCACAATGCTTGACTGTAGGCAAGACACACTTATCTTTGTACTCCTCACCTGGTTGCCGCCACAAACGCTTGACACCATCTGAACAAAATAAGTTAACCTTGGTCTCATCAGACCACAGGACATGGTTCCAGTAATCCGTGTCCTTCGTCTGCTTGTCTTCAGGCTTTCTTGTGCATCATATTTAGAAGAGGCTTCCTTCTGGGATGACAGCCATGCCTACCAATTTGATGAAGTGTGAGGCGTACGGTCAGAGCACTGACAGGCAGACCCCGCACCCTTCAACCTTCAACCCTTTAACCTCTGCAGCAATGCTGGCAGCACTCATACTTCTATTTCCCAAAGACAACCTCTGGCTATGACGCTGAGCATGTGCACTCAACTTTTTTGGTCGAACATGGTGAGGTCTGTTCTGAGTGGAACCTGTAATGTTAAACAGCTGTATGATTTTGGCCACTGTGCTGCAGCTCAGTTTCAGGGTCTTGGCAATCTTTTTATAGCCTAGGCCATCTTTATGTAGAGGAAAGAGAAAGGCACCTCTAAGTGCAGTGGTTAAAAGATTTATTACAACTCCAGGGTCAGATGGCTTCTCAGCCTCTTATTATAAAACGTTTGCCCCACTGTTGGCACCCCACCTACAAAAATTCTTTACTGCTCTTCGCGGCAGGGTGGCACTTGATGCACATTCTAATAGAGCTTGTATATGCTTGGTCCCTAAACCAGATAGGGATCATAGCAATATGGCAAACTACCACCGGATATCGCTGATTAATAATGACTTGAAGCTACTCAAAAAAATATATGCAAACTGGTTTAATACCTTTTTGGCAAAATACATCCATATAGATCAGGTGAGATTTGTGAGGCGACAGGCTGCAGACCAGATCTGACAGGCCATAGACCTGGTCTCTGTCCTGCGCTCTAATTGGGATTGGACTGGCACTAGGCGAGGAATGCTGACTCCCTTTCCTGGCCCTTCCTCTTCCACATATTGAGAAAATGGAATTGCGGACCAAAATTTTTAAGTCTTATCGGTACGCTATATTCAAACCCTTCGGCTAACATTCTCGCATATGGGTGCAAATCTGACCTTTTACAGATAAGGAGAGGAACTAGGCAGAGATGTACTCTCTCGCCTCTCCTCTTTATTTTGGACATAGAATCATTGGCTGTGGCCATTCAAGCTAACCCAAAGACTCATAAATGTGCTTTCTTTGATGACGATTTGTTACTATTTATAACGGATCCTAAAACAAACCTGCCCAATTTATTTGCTACACTTTCTAGGTTTGAAACTGTGTCAGGACTGTGAGTCTATCAATCTAAATCAGAAGCGTTGGACATACATTTTCCTGACTCGATACGGGACACGGTACAGAGGTCCTTTCCCTTTAAATGGCGCACACAAGCACTTCCTTATCTTGGAGTTAAACTCACTCAGTACATTTCCACACTGTTTCAGGTTAACTAAATCCCCCTTTATATCTCCAGATACATGAGCTTTCCTGGATGGGTAGAATAGTGGCCATTAAGATGACCGTTCTCCCTCGAATCCTATATTATTTTCGGTCACTGATGATTCCAATACCATTTACATCCTATAAAAAACTTAAATCGCTGGTTTAAAAATTAATTTGGGTTGGTGGTGAATGTAGGGTGGCCCATTCCACTCTGTATATCTCCAAGTGGAGGGGTGGACTGAGAGTTACACATTTCTTGAAGTACTATAGGGCTGCTCAATTGGTACAATTCTACCAAATTTTCTCTACAACGTGCCAACCTGACTGGGTACAGTTGGAGGCGCAAGCTAGTTCCTCACTGCCTATGGACCTCCTGATGTGGCTCCCGACAAGAGAGCATTGGGCTATTCTAAGTCCTTCCTCATCTCAATCCCTACATCTCTGGGACACAGTGTTCAAATTGTACCCACTGAGGACTCCCCATTCCCCTGTGGCCCCTGTACTTTATCCGCATTTTCCTCCGGGACATTTACGTGGTGGGTTAACAAAAGCCTTTACAGGATAGCACACTTTATAGATCACAAGATCCTACGGATGCCCCAGAAGGAAGCTTTCTGTCCGTAACAAATTATTAATTTAAAAAAAAAATCCCTGGGTACCCGATCAGACATAACCACTGGGACCTTGTTTGAAAATAAATGCATAGGCGGACCCGAGTCGCGTGGGGGGGATCTCGGAGCTCTATGTCCTTTTTAATACTCAACGGACTAAACCCTCATGTCAAACGGCAGAGGGAATCAGGTCTAGATGAGACTGTAGAGGAGGAGGTTTGGGGGAAGTGGTCGACCATGGTTCACAGAGGAATACTCAATACTTCCTTGGTAGAAGCGAATTACAAGGTGCTGTCCAGATGGTACCTGGTCCCGGCGAGGCTGGCGAGATTGTACCCTGGCACCTCACCCCTTTGCTTCAGAGGGTGCGGGCGAGAGGTTACTATATTCCTTGTTTGGTGGTCCTGTCCCAAGCTCCAGCACTTTTGTATCAGAGTATTCACTCTGGCCTATTGAGTGACATGACAAAATATATCTTGAAATCCTAAAACGGTGCCGTTTGTGGACCTGCTGGACGAGATACCTAGACATCTTTGATCTCTCATCTTTTTCATTTTTACAGCAGCTAAAATTACAATAGCGCAAGCATGGAAAACCCCAGTGGTCAGTCTCGCACTAGTAAAACACAAACTTTCTTGGATCATGGTCAATGAAAAATTGACCAGCATCCTCAGGGTCAGACAAGCCAGATTTGATAGGGTGTGGTCCCCCTTGTTTAAATCCTTCCAATCCCCATAGTTCCCGGGCAGTAGGAGGCCTAGGCCTAGGGAATTGACGCCTGCCCCTTTCCTCTGACCTCTTTTATTTTCACTTCTTTCCTTTTTTTTATGTTCAATGGTATTTACCTTATGGCTGCAAATGGGGCGTCCTTGAGCCTCTCATTTTTCGATGCTATTGTGGGAGCTACGTAAAGGGACTTGAAGCACCAAATCAACCTTGGTAAGTGCTTCGATCTCTAGTTAAGCTATAGGCGCTATATAGTTTGATAAAATGTTACAGGTATGAGATTCGGAAAAATATTCCTAAATAGTTTATACCACAGAGTAATTATGACTATTCCGTATTAATGCCCAGGCAGGCACAAGCCTAACTTAATTGAATGTAACAATTAATTTTGTATTATAGTCATAACGATCTGACGCTTGGTTACCGTTGAGGGTGCATGGATCTCTCCATATCGGTATATTATTTGTATCCTAAGAAATTTGTTAAACTTTTGAATAAAAATCTATTGCAAAAAAAAAAAGATTTATTATAGGCACAATAAAAACACTTCCGAGATAGTAAGTGGTCATAGGCATATAATGATTAGTTCTCCTGCGTATCGCTGTAATCCTCGTCTGTCTGGGGGAGAGAGCCATCCTGCAGCTGTCAGAGTCCCTGGTGATGTGGATTGGCGAGAAGGTGAAGATGTGATGAGGCGACCTGGGTTCTGGAACCAAGCTGGAACGGGCGCTGTAACATCTGGTATAGGTGGTAGGCAGTTATGCGTTTCGGGGGGGTGCACAGCTTCTCTGTCAGAGAGGTCTGACGAAAGAGGAGGACTAATCAATATATGCCTATAACCTCTTACTATATTGTAAGTGTTTTTAATCCCATTGTGCCTGTAATAAATCTTTTAACCACTGCACTTAGAGGCACCTTTCTCTTTCCTTTACTACACTCCATAGCTGCTTCTTCTCTACAAAGTGCTGCCTTCAGTGCCATCTCTTAACTGCTACAGAGGACCGGATACCCAGCCTCACCAGAGCGCCCTCATCTCTCCCTCTATTCTGCATCTTTATGTAGAGCAACAATTCTTTTTTTCAGATCCTCAGAGTTATTTGCCATTAAATGTCATGTTGAACTTCCAGTGACCAGTATGAGAGAGTGAGAGCGATAACACCAAATTAACACACCTGCTCCCCATTTACACCTAACACCTTGTAACACCAACGAGTCACATGATACCAGGGAGGGAAAATGGCTAATCGGGCCCAATTTGGACATTTTCACTTAGGGGTGTACTTTTGTTGCCAGCGTACCGCAGCTCCTTCGGGGGTAGTGCTACAAACACACACACACATATATATATATATATATATATATATATATATATATATGTACACACACACACACAGTATAATGGAATATATATAATTTTTTTTAAAAGACCAAGGGTGGTGATCAGCAACTGTGATAGTGTGGCTGGCAATCTGACACTGACGAGGAACTGACTAACTGCCACTGTCATCAATAGTGCCACTAATACAAAGATCAGTGCCAATAGTATGACACTGTGTGGTAAGGGGTTAACATCTAGAGCGATTAGGGGGTTAAATGTGTGCCTAACAATATGTAAAGTGTGTATTATGTGCTGCTTTTTACTAAAGATCTCTTTTTTTTCTGATCCCTACTTTGCAGGCATAAGAAACAGAATGATTGTTCCCTCTGTACAGAGCCCTGTGTTGTTAATTTTAAAGTTAATCTAAGGACCCTTTCACACGGAGGGATAGAATGGTGCTTTTAGCTGCAGATTTTATCATTTTTTTATCATTCACACACTACGGTTACCTGCGGTTTTGTTACCCACAGTTTTGTGCGGATAGAAAAAATAGAACTGGATGCGTCCAGCTGCGAAATCCCGCAGCTATCGGCACATAACGCAGGTAATCGCAGTGCACTGTGTCAGCTGCGTTTGGTATGAATCTTGAGGGGGAACTCCACGCCAAATTTCAAATAAAAAAAACGGCATGGGTTCCCCCTACAGAGGCATACCAGCGTGGGGTTCCCCCCAAAATCCATACCAGACCCGTATCCGAGCAGCAGCCCTCAACATGGGGAGGTAGGTGCTTTGGGGCGCCCTGTGGCCCCCCACCCCAAAGCACCTGTCCATATGTTGATGAGGACAGGGCCTCTTTCTGACAACCCTGGCCGTTGGTTGTCGGGGTCTGCGGGAGGGGAGCTTATCGGAATCCGGGAGCCTCCTTTAATAAGGGGGCCCCCTGATGCCGGCCCCTCACCCTAGGTGAATGAGTATGGGGTACATCGTACCCCTACCCATTCACCCGGTGGAAAAAAAATGTAAAAAAAAAAAAACACACTACACAGGGTTTTTAAAGTAATTTATTAGTCAGCTACGGGGCCCCCTCTCTTCTTTAGCTCTTTTACGAGGGGGGCCCTGCTTCTTCGATGTCTTCTGCCGGGGGTCCCGGTCTTCACCGCCGTCTGGTTCTCTGGTTCTCTTCCGCCGGGGGGGCCACCTTCTTCTTTAGCTCTTTTACAGCGGCCCTCTCCCGGGCTTCTTCGACATCTTCTGCGGGGGGGGGGCTTCCCGGTCTTCACCGCCATCTGGTTCTCTTCCGCCGGGGGGCGCTTTCTTCTTTAGATCTTTTACAGTGGCCCCCGCCTGGGCTTCTTCGACGTCTTCTGCGGGGGGGTCCCGGTCTTCACCGCCGTCTGGTTGTCTTCCGCCGGGGGGGCACTTTTTTCTTTAGCTCTTTTACAGCGGCCCCCTCTCGGGCTTCTTCGACGTCTTCTGCGGGGGGGGGGGGGGGGGTTTGGTTGTCTGGTTCTCTTCCGCCGGGGCCCCACTCACTTCTTTAGCTCTTTTATGAGGGGGGTGCCCGGGCTTCTGTCGCCGCCTTCTTCTCTTCTTCGATGTTGACACGTCGCTTCCTCCTGCTGTAATGCCGTGCGCGCGGCTCGCACCAATTTATATAGGCCTCTTATGACGTCACAGTCCCATCATGCTCCGGTGCACCCGGAGCATGATGGGAGTGGGGCCCCCGGCGGAAGAGAGCCAGACGGCGGTGAAGACCGGGACCCCCGGCAGAAGACATCGAAGAAGCAGGGCCCCCCCTCGTAAAAGAGCTAAAGAAGAGAGGGGGGGCCCCGTAGCTGACTAATAAATTACTTTAAAAACCCTGTGTAGCGTGTTATTTTAATTTTTGTTCTGCCAGGTGAATGGGTAGGGGTACGATGTACCCCATATACTCATTCACCTAGGGTGGGGGGCCGGCATCAGGGGGCCCCCTTATAAAAGGAGGCTCCCGGATTCCGATAAGCTTCACCTGATACACACATTGGCGTCCCAGCGCTTATATTAGCTTTTATTTTTATGTGTATAACAGAACGTGTTTGAAAAAGAATTACCATGGCAGAATCACCAGGCATTTTTTTTAATGAAAGTTACTTGTAAAAAATACTGAAAACTATTATGAAAATGGTTCAGGGATTGGGTTTAGATCTGCTTTAAAATAGGTCTGCTAATGGCCCCATTTCAGGACTATACAATAAGCTGAGGGTCAGATTCAGCTCGTCTTTGACAAATTGTTTCTAGACCACTTGACTGCTTGACACATGTATAAAGGATACTAGTTAAAATAAATGAGAAATTGCCAGTACAAAGAGGGTAGTGCTAGATTTTGAGTCTCTAAGAATTTTGGCATGTCAAATTGCAAAATGTACAAACAACAAGGGCATAATGGTTAGTCAAAGCAGTTAAGATCTTGCAGATAAAACAACCTGTCTTCATTCATTGCTCAAGCAAAGTTGAACTGATCCCATTGTTAGTGAAACTTGGGTGGCATATAAAATCATCAAGCACTTTTTAGGAACAATCTACTAAGTCTCCCTTGCTCCCAAAACAGGCTCAGTTATTTGACATGTACATTCTTAGATGCTCTTCTGCTCATCATAAAAAAGAGTAAAGGGTAGTTCCCTAAATAACTATAGCCTTACTTGCAGCTCAAACCAAATATAAGTGCATTAGCTATTTTTCTTTAACCACTTGGGGTATACCTAGAGCAGATATACTGCGGCAGAGTTGCCACTCTGTGCCGGATCATGTACATGTATGTGATTTGCTTCTTCTGGGTAGAGGAGGGCACGCGCCTGCGAAATCTGGCTGTGCTGCCAGAGCAGGTCTTGGCCATTTATTTATAGGCCGGCACCGGCTGATCGGCTGAGCAAATGACAGGTAAATGTGTAGGTAAACAACATAGAGCTTGTTTCTGACAGTTGATATGTGCCATATTAGAAAAAGAGCTTACTGTCCAGGCAGTAGTGTATTTAGGTTTTGTGCTGCCCTAGGCCTGACTAAACTTGTGCACCCCCTAATTTAAATATGACCCACCCCTTCCTGTCAAGACCACATCCCTTTCTGTTTAAGACCCACCCTGAAATTTTTGAGTGGGGACCCTAGTTCTTAGGGCCTGGGGGGGGGGTGTAATGCATTCCCTTAATTTGCATATATTTCCTCTCACTTCCTGTTTGGCTATGGGGCAGGAAGTGAAGGGAAATCTCCACAATGGGACAGGGATGGTAAAAAATAAACTGTCAGGGGCTATAACCCTCCCTTACATTATCCCAAATGAAAAAAAAGTGTTGCCTATAGTTCTACTTTAAGCACAAATGTCTAATAATATAGCACAGTGATGAAGGTTTGTGGTCCAGGCTGATAGGACAGTCAAAATTAGAAGCAGCTTGCGTTACACCAACAGTGTAGCACAAGCCGGCGGGGACTCTTTCCGTGCTGCCCCCCTGCAAAGTGCTGCCCTAGGCCTGGGCCAGGATACAGCGTTTTGTCTAGGTATAACCATTTGCTGCCATGAAACCCAACTGTGACAAAATTACTTGTAACAGCTGCACTAGGACACATGTTCCAGTGTTCTCCTAACAGTAGTGTTAATAATTAAAATATAAGGCACACTTCTGCCTTGAGACATCTTCCTAATCCTACTTGGGGTGTATTATTGTGGTAGCTTTACTCAAATTAGCCAGTATTTACAGTTATTGGAGAAGCATCATCAAACATAGGTAAGCGTGGAATGAGAAAACAGATGGGTGGGAGGCATCTTGACTGGAGCCTGCAGGCAATGAACTCATAAAATACAGACAAAGGGGATCAGCAGCAACACGCTGTAGACTAGAACTGCTCCAACAAGGTTATAAATCACAGTTATTACAAAAACATGGTGCATGTTTCCTTCAATCGGAAATGTGTACAGTTTCTAAGCACTTTACCTCTATCTTGTTACCAACCCTCATACTATTTGTGGTGCCTTGTGGAACAACACTTGTATATACCCCGCAGCATTTAAGAGTTAAGGTTTGTTTTGGTATCACTGCTTCAATATACAGTTTTACTGGATTAGACAATACAACAAAAAACGAAGAGGTTTTTTCTAGGGCATTTAGATGCACTGTTTACAAAACTCAATAATCTCTTAGAAGTTAAGGAAAATACCCTTTATACTTCCAATTAAGTGTAGACTCACTAATTACAATTACCGATACACAGCAGGGAGTATGAGCAGGCGTGGTACTCTTAAAGCACTATATTATTAGGTGAGACTGGAGATTTCGAATTTCCCGAAATGAAGCCATGAGGAAATGTTTTTTTTCCGTGAAAAAACAATTCACTGTGGAGTAGTTTCATAAATTTAAAGTCATACTGTATACTGGGAAGGTGAGACGTATACACAGTAAAAATATTATGCTTGAAATAAAAGTACAGCTTATTCAGTAAACTAAACTTGCTTTTTAAAATTTGATTTCTTATTACAAGAGCTGGTTCTAGACAGGATTGTTTTCTAAATGTACATAACTTCTAACTAATACACTGTTTTACTTTCTCCATCAGCTCATCCCCACTGCTATTACCTTTTGTATCATCTGACCCTCTCTCCTAGATTGTAAGCTTTAATGAGCAGGGCCCTCTGATTCATCTTGTACCAAAATTGTAATAACTGTAATGTCTGCCTTCATTTTGTTAAGCGCTGCACAAACTGTTGGCGCTATATAAATCCTGTATAATATAATAATAATAACTGGATACTAACATTTGTAGGTGAGGTTGATCTAGGGAATATCTGATTGCCTCTTGGGGGATCAAGAAGGATTTTTTTTACCCTGCTGTAACAAATTGAATCAACGTAATTTCCTTTCTGGCAGAAGGTTTAGTTGGAGGTTTCAGAGGAGAAGGGAGGTCCTGGGAGCTAGGAAATGTAGTGTAGAAGCCTTCTAACCTAAGGATGAGCATTGCAGACACTGGGTGATGACAAAGATCTTTATTGCTAAAGACCCTGTGTTTACTTCTTTGGAGGGAAGTTCGTTGACAACTACCACTGAGGTCAGTGGGTTAGCTGGTCATAAGATAAGGAGAAAAATCAAGGTGGTAGACAGATGAACATAGATTAAGAGTAAACTACGGTGTGGGATCTGGATACTGCTGCACAGTGGCAAATACTATGACCGTGCAATACCCCTTCGAGGGGTGAGTATCTCCGGTGAGTGCATTACCTCTAGGGGCACTGTAAGAAGCACCAGCACAGACGACACATGATTGAAGAGCACCTGTCACTTTGGAAATGTTATATTGAAAAGATTTTTTTAGCACCAGACACTTTTTTCATGATTGCACAATATGCATATGAATTATGTTTTAGCACCAGTCACTTTATAATAAATGTACATAAGTCTGTTTAGACATAGGTCACTGGTTAGAGAGGTGGTTGCATTTGTAGGGGCAGCAGTTCTCATTACACATATTTAATCTAGCCATTTGCACGGAACACCCATAACCTTTTCTTAAATTGAATCATGCTTTATTGGGGTCATTTTTACCTTCCTCTGGATCAACTATATTATTTTACTTTCCTTTTTTTGGTTGAACTGGATGGACTTGTGTCTTTTTTCAGCCAGACTATGAAACTATGTACAAATGGATTAACAAGGACTGTATATGTTAAGAACATATTTCACACTTTTTTTCAATTTTTCCAGGAAAAAAAAAAAAACGGCTTTTAAAAAAAAAAATCGAAATGGGGAAAAGAAAATGTTTTTTTACCAATTTTTCCCCATCTTTAGATGAGACACTAGTCACTCCTCATTGAAAATGTATGTGAAGATACCCATATACAAGATGATTATGTTAGCCATCTGGAAATCAAGAGAGGATCTAACTGCTGGAACTCTTACCCCTGGCACTTACATATACATAGATATTTATATACTACAGGTTGGCTGCCATTGTGATCTCATGAAGCATGCACTTGTCTGCAACAATGAAGAAGTGCATAGCCAAACAATTCCAGCCAGGCTGATAGATCAATTTGCCCCAAGCTTAGGCATGCAGGAGGGTGTGCTTAGCTGAGAAAGCCCCTCCTTCAGATGAAAGGAAAAAAAAAACATGAAGACTTCTGGGATGTATGACATCATGTTGGTCTAGTCCAGAAAACAGGGAGCAACTATAGAAATGTAAATGTTTAAAACAAGTAAATATAATATACCTCCCAATCAGTTTTCTAATGTTAGCAGCATAAGGATTAAATATACCGTATTTATCGGCGTATAACACGCACCCCAATTTTAAGAGGGGAGTTTAAGGAAAAAATGTTTTCTCAGCACCCTTTACAGTACACGGCCTCCCCCATCCAGTACACATCCCCCCATCCAGTATACAGCCCCCCTCCATTATACATCCCCCCATCCAGTACACAGCCCCCCCATACATTATACAGCCCCCCCTCCCCAGTATACAGCCCCCATCCATTATACATCCCCCCCATCCAGTACACAGCCCCCCTCCCCAGTATACAGCCCTCATACATTATACATTCCCCCCTACCCAGTATACAGCCCCTATCCATTATACATCCCCCATCCAGTACAGAGCCCCCCTGCACTCCCAGGAGACCCCCAGTCTCCTGGGACAGTGCTGCTAGCATTCTCTACAGTTAAGTAAAAAAAAAAAATCACTGTCAGCCCCTTCCACACTGCTCCTCCTGTGTCTCCTATTGCAAAACGAAGCTTCCATTTACCTCAATAGCTCCGTTTTTTTTTTTCACTGACCTGGTCACATGACTGCTCTCCTCTGATGGGCATGTGACTGCTCTCCTCCTCCAATCAAAGCTACACTCAGAGGAGGAGGAGAGCAGCCTGAAAAAAACAGAGCTATAGAGACATTTACAAGCTTCGTTTTACAATGACACTGACAGAGGAAGAGCAGTGTACAAGGGGCTGGCAAGTGACTTTTCTTATTCAACTTCAGACTATGCAGAGAGCGCTGTTCCAGGGCCAGGTCCCTGATCCCCGCCCCCTGCTGGTAAAACATGATATCGGCGTATAACGTGCAGGCACTGTTTACCCTCTGTTTTCAGAGGAAAAAAGTGCGAGTTATACGCGGATAAATACGATAGTTAACGCTGATTAAGAGAGTTTACTTTAGCTTTAAATAGAACTCTACTGAACAATGTAAACTTACCCTAGAAGAACTCGATCCACTGCAACATTGGTGGATGATGAAATAAGAAGTTTCCAGTGAGATGAACCCTGTTCTTCAGAAGGATCATAGGTTTCAAATAGTTGAACTAAGAACAAAACCACCACAGCCAGTAGATAGCTTTTTCCAGCACCAAAAACTCCTGAAATCACAAATGTCTCCATTTTAGAGATTGCTGGACAAAATACAGATTTCCATTTTGTTTGTGGATGATGCCAGTTATGCAGTAATCTATAATATACATATTATGTGTTGTTGCATTACAAATAAACTGTATGTGTACATTCGGCTTTTATTTATTTTTTGTAATATGCAAACAAAGCAAAGCAAAAAGTTAATTAGGTACCTATAAACAATGGACAGGGTTAATAACATGTCGTTTTGCCTTCCCTTCAATGTTTTTTTTTTTTAGTTATGGTTTCGTGCATCGATCTTTCTTTGCTTTAGCTAAGCTATGCATAATTTTAATGTTTCGAGCAACCAATCACATACTTGGGCAAAACAACACGACCATATAATTAAAGCGTATCTATGGTCAAATATTAAAATCATATATTGATTTCTATTTTGTATTTCAATTATTTGTAGCCTACTCCTATTAATCTAGCAATCTTTATGTTTGTAAACTAGCTTTATGATGATCCATATCATTTATTTCCTTGAATTCTGTGACAGATATTCACAGTGCTCTGTGGGTAGGCACTGCTGTGTCACACATTTCACAGAGCCTGCCTTCTGGATTAGAGGTGCTGGGAGGTGGAGCTTCAAGAGATAGAGTCAGTACAAGAATCACTAATCACACGCAGGCAGCAAGGTACCATTGAATATTTAGTACTAAGAAACAGCAAAGGAGAAGCTGCAAAGCATGCTGATAATCCAGCAAGTTGATGAAAGAGATGGCCAGCAGACAGGCAGCACTCACAACATGAAAATAGCTTTTTCAAGTAAGTATTGTTTGCATTGCTATTACAATGTTGATGTCATAAAATAGAAGTGTATGTTGTGACCATAGATCTCGTTTTAAAAAATAAAATAAAAATTCTTCCTTGGTGCTGAACATGGAGTTCTTGTTACTCAGGAGGTCTATAGTGTTTAGCCCTAGCTCATAGCTTGTGCCATTAGGTTTAGGTACATTTTATTGACAATCCTGCCTCTCTTTATCTTATCATTCAAAGTATTATTTCTAAGTTTCCCTTTGCAGTGTCTGTAAACCTTAAAAAAAAAAAAACATCAAGTCTCTTGTGAAACAAAAAAAAAGTACGTCTATTGAAAATGCAGCTAAAATTCTTAGCCAGTTTGAATTGCCCACATGTGCTCTCTGTGTTTTCATTAGCTGGTCTGTGCTTCTCAAAGTCCTTCCCCTACTACATTTATAATATAAGACAAGTGGGTGACACAAAAAGATTGTGAGATTTGTGCAAAAAAGCCACGTAATGCTTTGTGAAGATCATATGGATATTCTGTCAGTGATTAGAGTTAAAAAATCCATTCCGTAACTCAGAGAGAGCTGGGAATGGTACCTGTAAACATGGAACATCTAAAATAGTTACAAAATATCCTACTGTTATAAAGGGAGCCGGTTGCTTTTTAAAAGTTAACTAGCCATAAATATAAAAGTGGACAGCAAAATAAAGATAACTTTTCAAAAGATTAGCATGTTTTAAAAGCATTGGGCCAGATTCACATAGAATTGCGGCGGCGTAACGCATCGCATTTACGTTACACCGCCGCAAGTTTTACGGGCAAGTGCTTGATTCACAAAGCACTTGCCTGTAAACTTGCGGCGGCGTAGCGTAATTCCGTCTGGCGCAAGCCCGCCTAATTCAAATGGGGCGTGTATCATTTAAATTAGGCGCGTTCCCGCGACGAACATACTGCGCATGCTCCGTTTTGAAATTTCCTGCCGTGCTTTGCGCGAAATGACGTTGCACCGACGTAATCTTTTGAACGGCGACGTGCGTTACGTCCTTTCCTATTCACGGACGACTTAAGCAAAACAAAAACATTTTTTAAATTTGACGCGGGAACGACGGCCATACTTTGAGGCCCCGTACACACAACCGAGTTTCTCGGCAGAATTCAGCCAGAAACTCGGTCGTGTGTACACTTTTCAGTGAGGAAGCCGACGAGGAACTCGTCGGGCCAAATAGAGAACATGTTCTCTATTTCCTCGTTGCTCAATGAGGAAAGTTGGCCCGCAGAGATCCTCGGCGGCTTCAACACAGAACTCGACGAGGAACTCAATGTGTTTGGCACGCCGAGTTCCTCGGACGTGTGTACGGGGCTTAACATGGCAAGTCTAAATATAAGCCACGAAATAGCAGCCGTAACTTTATGCCGGGAAAAGCCGACTAGCGACGACGTAAGAGA
Source organism: Rana temporaria (assembly GCF_905171775.1). Taxonomy (NCBI): domain Eukaryota; kingdom Metazoa; phylum Chordata; class Amphibia; order Anura; family Ranidae; genus Rana; species Rana temporaria. The sequence goes on along the minus strand of NC_053489.1, from coordinate 470,698,607 downwards.
ATGCGACGACCCGACGCGGAAAACGACGCAAACTCCACCCAGCGGGCGCCGAAGTATTACACCTCCGATCCGAAGGCGTACAAAGCCGTACGCCTGTCGGATCGAAGCCAGAAGCCGTCGTATCTTGGTTTGAGAATTCAAACTAAAGATACGACGCAGCAAATTTAAAAGTACGCCGGAGTATCAGCAGATACTACGGCGTACTTTTTCTGTGAATCTGGCCCATTGATTCTATGTAGAATTTGTTTTGCAGAATGTATTCATTTACAAAACATTATATTGATTACCTATGGTCTCTGTTAGACCCATTGTGATATTTGCCTACAATAAAAGGATGACAAATCCATCCTCCTTTGTTTACAAAATATACATGGAATATTAGATCTCATGTACATTTAAAAATACTTTTCTTTAATAGATTTTGGAAACCTGGTATAAATAAATAAAAACCACATAGCAAAACTATCTAGGATTCATATATTGCTATTTGTTCTTCATATATAATTGTTGAACAATGTATGTGGATCTAACTTACATTTATTCTTTCTGTATTTACAATATATTTGTAAAACTATTGGGTTTTATAACCCTTAGAGCCGGTTCACACAGGGGCAACACGACTCTGGGTGCGACTTTGCGAGGCGACTTCAGTGCGACTTACAAGGCGACTTCAAGTTACCTCAAGGACAGGCGACTTTGCCAGTGGCCAATCAAACAGTAATCAGCTCTGTGGGAGGGAGGGGTTTGCCTGATGCCGCGTACACACCATCGCTTTCTGCGATGGAAAAAAACGTCATTTTCAAAAACGTCAATTTAATTGACTGTGTGTGGGCAAAAACGTCGTTTTATGTCTTCTAAAAAACGACAGAAAAAAATTGAAGCATGCTTCAATTTTATGTGTCGTTTTTGGCCGACGTCGTTTTCTGTGTTCTAAACATTGACCGTGTGTACGTAAAAACGTCGATTTAAGCCCGCGCATGCTCAGAAGCAAGTTAGGAGACGGCAGCGCTCATTCATGTAAAACGACTGTTCAGAATGGAATCAGCACATTCGTTAAAGGTGTTTTTCAGCTTATAGACAAGAAAAGAAAGCGCTTCTTTAACCCCTGCTTTTAACTGCTACCCAGAAATGGACGTTTGTTGCGGCTGATCTTGTTACATAGTTATGACAAGCTTTTAATTAGTTTCTTTCTTGTTTGATAATGTTTATGCTTGTGTTCTGTTATTTAGTTGTATCTTCCATCTTAAACATTTTAAATATATATATTGGTCCACCTTTTTATTTTTTTTTAAATTTTTGTCACCAATTTGATTAGTAATCTCTATTTTGTGTTTATTTAGGAGTGTGTGAAGTGTCTGCAACAACCTAATTTTTTAGTTAACTCACCCACAAGCATGTTTTTTTACCTTGTTAATGTTTGCATTATTTATTTTGTAATGGGTCTGCCCACTCAATAATGATCTTTCAAATCTACAATAAAGAAACATGGTGAAATTTGGCTGAAAAATTAACATTTATTTTAGTCTTCCTAAAAATTCCCCAAAAAAAAAGGTGGCAACCCAAAAACACAACATAATAAAAACAAAGATGCCAAGGTAGGCAGCACTTTAGAGCATGCTTGATTTTTTCTGAAAACAAGGGTCCCCGAAGCCACAAATACAGCCTGTGAGTCCACATTAAAATTCCATCAGGGGCACCGTATTATTTCTTGGCCTTTTTCTTCCCAGCAGCCTTCCCTGCAGTCTTCCCTGCAGCCTTCCCTGTAGCCCGAGTCCTTGGGGGCTGGGTTCCTGGAGGAGATGAGGTGGCAGGAGCCAGAGCAGCCTCATGAAGTGGAGGAGCAGGAGCAGGTGCAGGAGCAGGAGCAGGAGGAGCAGCAAGGACAGGAGGAGCAATCCGCACAATGTGGGTGTCGTCATCGAGCTGCCCCAGGGATGCCATGGTTATGGCTTGGAAGATGAGGAGTTCGCAGCGCACACGCTGGCTCTGCTCCAGATTGTACAGCTTGGCTGCAATGAGCGCTGCGAACCCCTCAACTTCACTGGGTGGCTCTCGGATGGCTGCAGTAGCTTGGCGAAGCAGGCCCTGGGTCTCCTCCTCCATTTGTCGCATACTCCTGAGCCGTTTATTGGGATTGCGGAATGGAGGGATCCGGGAGATGGTATCCCGCCGGCGTGCCTCCTGGGTCCCACTGGGGCCTGCCACCTCCTGGCTCCCAGTGGGCTCTGCCACCTCCTGCCTTGCAGTTGGCCCTGGCTCCTCCTGGCTCCCTGTGGGCCCTGTCTCTTCCTGGCTCCCTGTGGGCCCTGGCTCTTCCTGGCTCCCTGTGGGCCCTGGCTCTTCCTGGCTTGGGTCTGCCTGTGTATCAAAAAAAGGAACATATGTTATTTGTGTTTGTCATTAATCACACACATTTTTACAATCATGAGTGATGCAAATTGAATGTCAATATATATTACACACAGGGTCGCCATCCCTAATTATGTGGCCCCTTAAACACCTTCAGACATGGTCACCCTGGAATTATGTGGGTTGTTGCATGCCTAATTTAGCAAATAAGTGGCCTTTTCCCCAAAAATTATTTTATTCAATTTAGTGTCAACTAGATAGTACTCAAAAAGGGTGTCTTCCATCTGGGACCCCTTGCAGGTGTATTGCGTTACTCCCCCCTACTGGCCTATCTGAAAATGCCACCCACTCCTTCATAAACATTATTAATTTGCCCATTTTGACCCCATCATGTTTTCCCACTACTGACTATTGATCCTATCCCTAAACTTACGAGATTCACATAGAATTTAGAACAATAGTAACATACATTTACCATTATTACTATACTTGTCATATACTAACTAAATTCATACAAAAAACACATACCATTCTCCATGGCTCACAATTGGGGTCCTCCAGGAACTCTTCCTCTTCCTCCGAGCTTGCCTGCTCTTGTCTGCAGGGAACACTGGAGGATTGGCTGCTGGGAAGCTGGGAGCTACCTCTTGGGGGAAGGGTAGACATGGATGCCCTGGTCTCAATGTGGTCGTCCAGGAACTGCAGCTGACTATAGTACCACAGGGTTGGTTTGTATATGGAGTCAGCTGCAGCCCCAGACCTCATTGAGGCCAGGACTTGGACCCGTTGGGCCCTGTAGGTGCCCCTGATGGAATTTAGTTTGCTTTTCACAGTGTCTGTTGTGGCGTTGGGGACCCTTGTTTTCAGAAAAACAAGCATGCTCTGTCTAGCTTTCTCCCTGGCATCTTTGTTTTTATTTATTGTGCTTTTGGTTTGCCACAGAACAGGATGTTCCTTCCATTTTTGTATGAATTCTGTCAGGAAATCAGCATCCTTGAAGGGATCCATTCTTTCTGCACATGAAACAGAAGCCAAAACATAATGTAATTAAAGCCACTAGCTTACTTCCCCTAACTAGCCCACAAACTCATTCCCTATTCACTATAATAAAGTCGGAATAAAAAACTTACGTCTCGTCGTTAGGAAAGATCGTGATTTACGCCTTCTTCCACAGACTATGCACGCCGTTTACAAACACGTCCCATCCCTTTTACACTACGCACGCGTGACGCTCCGCACGACACCCCGCCCCTGACGTTCGGTATCGTCCTTTCCACGCCCCTTCTCTGTCGTTTGGTGAGTGAGAAAAGATGGACAACATGGAGGTGTATTCTAGCTCAAGCCAGGAGGCAGGCCAGGCCCAACCACGCCGCAGATTCCGCTGCAGAGCCTCCAATATGAGTTTTCATGAAATGGTGGAGATGGTCACCATATTGAGGAGGGAGGACTATGATGCCAAGCATGGCCCCTACATGCATCCCAATAAAGTCAAAGCCCAAATTATGGAGAAGGTCATCCGTAGGCTCCAGCGGAAGTTTGGGAAAACCAGGAGCAGAGAGCACCTGCGCAAAAGGTGGTCGGATTTAAAAAAAAGGGAACCCCACCAACTTTACAAAATTAATAGGGTGATTCGAAGAAGAAGTAAGTTTTTTCCATGTGTATTAATTATTTTGGTGTGTTCTTTGTGCCATTTTATTTTTTTTTGCAGGTTGACCATAAAATGAATATTATGAATGTGGACGCATGATGCAGTCGTCGTAGATTCGCTGACTTTCAATAATCCAATACCATATTAATGAGAAATGGCATCATGCCTAGTTTGCATGTGCAAAGGGGAGTTGAAGCACTGTATCTGAACTAAATTCGTAAATTTATGAATTGTGGGCGAATGAACGACGACTCCTATGACCAATTAGTCGACACAAATATGAAAGTTGTGACATTTTTGGGGCTTAAAAAAAAGGTGTATTCAATTCTGGAATTGATGGAAATGTGTTTCAGCTTATTTTAGAAGAAACGTAAATACCTTGAGATTCCCAAAAAGGAGCGTTTGCTACTCCTTTTTTTATTGAACATGTGTACTCAGTAGCACAATTGTTTGTCACAATCACAACCTATGTTGGGTCACACACAGGGGTGAGCAGATCCAGGGGAGACTTGGTTAGCTTACATATCTAAAAAGAAAAATGTTGTCAACAGATTTGACATTACTTTGTGAATGGATTAAATACTGGTCTATTTTCTTGATAATTGTTTAAAAATCAACAATATTGCCCTTTTGTTTATAATTTAGTAATTTTTTGGTGTCATTTCAGGCCGCTCGTAATGTTTGAACCTCATGTTTTCCCTTTCTTCAATCTTGTAGGGCACAATGAAGCAGAAAGGCAGGAGGCACAAGCCAATCAAGCCACACCCCCGAGGGATGTAGAGGAAGAGGAACCTGCCTCAACATCCGGTAAAGTAACATCTACCACATTTTCTGTGAATATAGATATAGGCATACAATCTTTTAACACATGTTTTGGTTCCACATTTCAGGAGGAAATCGGGCTGGTCAGGGACTGGACACGTATAGTGCCCAGCTCCTCATCGGCGAGGTTCTCACCTGCAGGGCCCAAGTCGAGGACATACGTCTGGCCTGCCGTGAAATACGCCACAAAGCAAAGACGCTGGAACGGCAGCTTAAAAATTTTATTAATGTTTTGGGGAGGGTTTAATTGTTTGTGTATTTTATTTTTTCCTTGAATTTGAAAAACAACAAAAAAAAAAAAATTTTTTTTGTACTAATCAAAAAAAAGACAAAAAAAATATAAAAAAATTATATTTTGTACTAATCAAAAAAAAGACAAAAAAAATATAAAAAAATTATATTTTGTACTAATCAAAAAAGACAAAAAAAAAATAAAAAAATTATATTTTGTACTAATCAAAAAAAAGACAAAAAAAATATAAAAAAATTATATTTTGTACTAATCAAAAAAGACAAAAAAAAACAAAAAACAAGATTTTGTACTAATCAAAAAAAAAAAAAAAAATTTTAAAAAATGATTATATTTTGTACTAATAAAAAAGAAAAATGTAAAAAATAAATAACATTTTGGACTCCAAACAATGTGTGTAGTTATTGGTATCAATGCAGACTCATTCAATTACTCAGGCATATTTTTAGAGTTATTAAGATTTAACACTCATGGGAATTTATGACATCCCAAACACATGGCTGGATGAGAACCTAGGAAAAAGAAACATTACCCCCCAAAACTTACAAAGAAATAAAATCTAAAAAATAAACACTGTTTCATCAAACAAAAAGTAAATTTTATTCTTTAGTCAAGATCAGGCATTTCAATGGCCCCCCTCCCCATAAAATAGTCCACATATGATTGACGCACTGCACGTGCGGTTTGGGGGGCCAAGCCTCTATGGCTAGCCTGATTGTGTAAAATGCAACAACATAGGATGATGTAATTCCATTTGTATTCCGCAAGGTTTATTGCTGTTAAAAACAATCGGAATCGGCTGGCCATGATTCCAAAGGCATTCTCTACCACACGTCTTGCTCTGGCCAGCCGATAATTAAAAACCCTCCTCTCATGGGTGAGGGTGCGTACGGGAAATGGCCTCATGAGGTGGGGACCCAAACCAAAAGCCTCATCTGCAACAAACACGAAGGGCAGACCCTCTTCGTTCTCCTCCGCAGGTGGCAATCCTAGGTCCTCCAACCGAAGCCGTTGGGCGAACTCCGTCTCCGCAAAGACACCGCCGTCCGACATCCGGCCATTTTTCCCAACATCCACGTACAAGAACTCGTAATTGGCAGAGACCACCGCCATCAAAACAACGCTGTGGAACCCCTTGTAATTGAAGAAATGGGATCCACTATGGGGTGGGGGCACAATGCGGATGTGCTTGCCATCAATGGCTCCTCCGCAGTTCGGAAAGTTCCAACGCTGGGAGAAGTCCGCTGCCACAGTCTGCCATTCCTGTGGCGTGGTGGGGAACTGGATAGAAAGAAAATAAAAAATACATTAAAACAAAGATTTTGAACAGAATATAGCTAAAATTACAAGGGATCCCACCAACAATTCCACAAAAAAGGTTAGTATTAAAAAATAACATGGGAACACTAAGCATATTAATCACCCCCTCTGATGTTCAAAAAATATATTTAGGGGGAGTGGGGCTCAAGATGAGTTTCTCACATGAGAAACAACCCCACAAAAAAAAATATTAATAAGAAAAATAATTATTAGTATGTAGTTCAAAAATCTAGGGGGGGGGGGGGGTTTGGACAATGGAGGCCACAAATAAACGGGGATATAGGGACACACAAAATGCAGCACTACAATGGAGGCCACAAATAAACGGGGATATAGGGACTATGCTAGGTGGGTTTGGCCACAACATAGAATGATGGACAGGTTGGCAAAATTAAATAAACATGTAGGGCTTTACAAATTGTGTAGAACAGCATACATAGAGACAAAGTGAGCATTCTGAGCATATTAGAAAAGTTTTTTTTTTACTTTTTTTGGGACATAGTTTGACCATTGAAAGAACAACACTTACCTTAACATAGTCCTCCTGAAGAACCTGAATGATGGCCGAACAGGTCTCCGGGATTATGAGGCCCAGAGCCTGGGGGGAGATGCCCGTCGAGAACTTCAAGTCCTGCAGACTTCTCCCTGTTGCAAGGTAGCGCAACGTAGCAACTAGCCTCTGCTCAGCAGTGATGGCTTCCCACATAACGGTGTCCTGCCTGGTGATATATGGCGACACCAAAGCCAAAAGCTGCTGAAATACGGGGTCAGACATCCTAAGAAAATTCCTGAAATCATCAGGGTTATTTTCTCGGATCTCCCGCAGCAGAGGCATATGAGAGAACTGGTCCCTGCGTAGCAACCAGTTCTTGGTCCACAACCTCCTCCTCACCCTGTTCATGGACCGTCGCTGGGATGCAGCACACATCCTAACAACAAGCACAGCACGATCTCGGCGACGAGTTCGTACCCGCAACATGGCTAGAAAACGGTCGTCAAATCAGATCAGACTAAAAATTACGCCCTGAAGTAAAGAATGGCCTTTGAAGAACGACCTGCTAAACAGCACCGTGCACACAAAACGTAATGCCAAAACAAATACGTCCTTAGTACAAGCACTGTATCACAGATCCGACAACAAATAGACAAACTGTACGACAGAAAACGAAATTTAAAGCACAGTCACTGAAAATCACGAATCGTATCTCACCAAACTTTTACTAACACGCAGCAACACGATATCAGCAAAAGAGGCCGTCTTCCGCATGGAAACGACCCTTTATAGTGACGTCGTGCGTGATTGACGGAACTGCGCTGTGCTAGAGCGTTGTGAAAAAGTGATGGTGTGTATGCTACGTCGTTGTTCAAATTGAAGTTTGAAAAATGACGTTTTTTTAAACCACATAAAGCGTCGCATTTTTCCATCGCAGAAAGCGATGGTGTGTACGCGGCATGACATTTACACTAACATAAATAGGATTGTTGATCATGGAAACAAATTATAATCCCTGTTTATTTGTTTTATTAAACTATGAAATATATTATATGACTGGTTAGTGCCACCCTATTGTACTTTTCTCTAGCATTTATACATCAGTCCCAGAGCATATCCCAAAAAAACAATTACAAAAGGAAAAAATGCAGTTTCTAGTTCATTTATTTTTTTATTGGCTTACCATGAATAATAGTGATCGGGGGGTTTTGTTGCTTCTGGGGTCCATCAGAACCACACATCATTAGTGCAATTTGCATCAAAGCAGCTGCTTGGTCTTCATTTAAAAAGAAGTGTTTAATCATATCCTTCGCTAAACTCATTACAAAGTTATGATCTGGAATCTCACATTTGTTAGAAATCTTTGCAGTAATGGCTGGTGGCTTGAACTTTCCTCTTGAAATCTTAGGTTTTTCACATTCAGAGGACCTGGAGCAACAAACATAAGTAAAAGTACTGAAATTTGTGACCAAGTCTCATCTCATCAAAGTATGCGTAGTATGTAAGGTCTATGTCATAAGGACAGATAAAAATTATTTTGGAGCTTTTTTGTTTTAAACACAGATTGGTATCCTAAAATCAGGTATTAGCTCTTAATTGGCCTGAAGGCAGTAGCATGCAATTTGTGTCAATACACAAAACACCAGAAATCCATAAAAAAGCAGCGCCGATTTTTTTTTCTTTTATACAGCCGGGTATCCAGTTGCATCTGGTGTGTTTTGTGGAAAGTGTAAGAAAATAGGATTTTTTGTACTCACCGTAAAATCCTTTTCTCCGACATCCATGGACGGACACAGCTCCTTAAATCGTGACAAGTGGGTTATGTTCCCTGTTTACAGGAGAGGAATAGGCAGAAACATGTTAGATAATTAAATACATGTTACTTTAACAGAGTTGAACAGCCCCGCCCAGGGGGCGGTCCCTCCAGACATAACCCTCCTCCCTGCAGTATGCAGCCTCAGTTCGTAACAAGCAGTACAAACCTAAAAAGGAGGGGTGGGTGCTGTGTCTGTCCATGGACGTCAGAGAAAAGGATTTTTTTGGTGAGTACAAAAAATCCTATTTTCTCTTATTGTCCATGGACGGACACAGCTCCTTAAATCTTGACAAGTGGGACGTCACCAAGCAGTGTCAAAAACGAGGGGTGGAAACAGTATCAGTAAAACCAATTTTAACTTCACCCCAAAACAAGCAGAGCTCCTCAACAGAGGAGGTGCAACAGTAAACAGCCGCCTGCAAAACCTAGCAGCCGAAAAGAAGCATCAGAAGATCCACTCACAGCAACCATGTAAAATCTGGAAAAAGTGTGAACGGACGACCAAGTTGCCGCCCCGCACACCTGTGAGACAGACGCATAATGTCGGAAAACCCAGGAAGCACCAATTACCCTGGTCGAAAGTGCCGTGACTGGAAAAGGGGAGCCCGCCCCCTAAGAGCATAGTTCTGTATGACAGCCTGCCTGATCCACTGAGAAATGGTGGTCGACGAGACCGCCAGGCCCTTTTGTGGACTAGACACCCGCTCTCCGAAACTGAGCCGTAGCAGGCAGGTACACCCGCAAAGCGTGTACCACGTCTAAAGTAGGAAACGCAACCTCCTTAGGATACGCCAGCCGAGGACAAAAGGATGAAAGAACAAAGTCCTCATTCAGGCGAAAGGCCGAAACCACCTTCGGAAACACCACCACGTAATCCTAATGGAGGATCAAGCATGGTGACTTGCAAGGCAAGACCGCCAACTCAGAAACCCTTCTGACAGAAGTAATGGCCACTAAAAATGCCACCTTCCTAGATAGTGTCAAGAGAAGAATCTCTCTGATGTTTCCAAAAAGGAAGGTTTAAGAAGAACCAAGAGCAAACTCATGGGGGAATAGGTGAACCAAGAGGGGGAAGTATATGACAAACCCCTAGCACAAAAATGTACCCACCAGGGAATGGGCCACAAAAGGCCACTGTCAAAAAACACAGCCAAGGCTGAAATCTGCCCCCAAATGGTGCTTAAGGCGATTTTTAGATCCATTCTAAGCTGTAAAAACAGCAGGACCATTGACACCGAGTACGTCTGTGGACGTCACCCCATCTCTTCGCACAAAGAGACGTAGGCCTTCTAGGTGCGATGGTAAATCCTCCTGGAAGGAGACTACCTTGCTTTTAGCATGGGTGAGATGACCGAGACAGACAGACCCCGGTCTCTTAAAGTCTGGCTTCCAACAGCCATGTCGTGCAAACCAGCGACTGTACCACAGGAGGAAGTACGGGACCTTGAGACAGAAGGTCCTCCCACCCTGGCAACCACCAGGGTATATCCACCACCAGGCGCCCGAGATCGGTGTACCAAGGACGCAGAGGCCAATCTGGAGTGATTAGAATCATCGGGATCCCCTCGACCTCCACTCTGTGGCGCAGCCGAAGAAGCAACTACAATGGAGGAAAGACATAAAGTAGCCGATACAGACCCCACAGGGCCACCAACGCGTCCGTACAGGGATCACTAGACCTGGCCACGAACTCCGACACCTTGTGGTCGAGACGAGTGGTCAGGAGATCCATGCCCTGTGAGTCTCACCTCCTGCAAGGGAGTTGAAACACCTCCAAGTACAGAGACCAGTCGCCCTGGTCCAGCATCTGGCGAATCCGGTAGTCCGCCTGACAGTATACCTAATGGTAAACCGAAGCCACGGCCGTGACGTTGTCCGGCTGAATCCAGATCGGGCGACCCTTCAACCTCCTCGACCATGAGGAGAGGCATAGCCTGATAGCCCAAAGTACTAGGACATTGATCAGTAGACAGGAGTCCACTATGGTCCAGTGACCCTGGGCCGACTGGACCCGCCAGGCGCCCCCCTCAACCCGCGAGGCTGGCGACCGTCGTAATCACCGTCTACTGAACGGGAAGAAACGACTTTTCCGGACCAAGGAGTCGGGGATCCCAGCCACCAATTCAGAGAGACTCTGAGTAGGTGGCTCACCAGATCTGATGATCCAGAGACAAAAGATTTGTACCACTTGGACAGTATCTCCCACTAGAAAACACGAGTGTGGAACTGGGCATATGGTACCGCCTCGAAGGAGGCTACCAACAGGCCCAGGACTCGCATGCAAAACGGAGAAATGACCGAGTGCATGAAGCCAACACCCTCACTGTAGACTGAAGAGTCTGCAATTTCTCCAGGGGAAGAAACACCTTCGCTTCCAAGGAGTCCAGAATCAACCCTAGGTACTCCAAACGCTGAGTCAGAACCAAGACCGACTTCAAAATATTTAACACCCACCCAAATTTTCGGAGGGTCCACAATGGCTATAGACACATCCTCCACTAATTCTGAGCCAGACACTGCTCTCAGAAAAAGGGCGTCTAAGCAGCCCATGATGGCAAAGCCTCACTGTCCCAGCAAAGCTAGGATAAGTGCGAGCACCCTGGTGAAAACTCTTGGTGCTGACGCTAGATCAAAAGGAAGGGCCACAAACTGACAGTGGACCTCCCCAATCGCGAAGCACAGAATCTCTGTAACTTGCGCAAAATGGGACATGCATGCATGCGTCCTTGATGCTTAAGGACGCCAGAAAGTCCCCCGGATGGAGCGCAGCTACCACCGAACGAATTAATTCAGTGCAGATCTACCCATCGTTCACAAAGGCATTTTAGGCCCTTGAAGCCCAAAATCGGACGATCCCCTGCCATCTTTGGGACCCAGAACAGATTCGGATAGAATACCTCAAACCTCTAGTCCTGCAGGACAGGAAAAAACTATCCCGCAGCTTAGCAAGCCCCACACTGCCTCATGGCAGACCGACGAGCTGCAAGACTCGAGGGAAAAAATCTGTTCGGTGGATAGGAAGGAACCCTATCTAATACTCCGAAGAGACCACCCCGCAGACCCACTGGTCGGCGAGCAGGGAGGTTCACCAGCTGTGAACCTGCAAAGCCGTGCCCCCACCCAAGATACGGGCAGGGGGAGGCTACATACATTGGCGGGATAGGGTGCCGGCGTGTTCGGTTTACGCACCCAGGGACATTTCAGTCCCCCAGTTGAGCCTTTAGTCGGCCTGGGTCAACCCGCGGGCCCTGACTGACGCAAAAATACCGCTTCTGATCGGGGAATGAAGGACCAGGCCCATGGCATGGCTCCTTTCCCCTGGTGAACTGAGGGAGGAGAGTGCTCTCATCCCCAGTGACATCCAACAAGGTACCAAAAAAACCTCCCACCCCTGAAGGGTAAATCAGCCAGGGCATTTTAAGATGCTAGGTCAGCAGACCAGCAATACTGCCAAATCAGGCGGCGCAAAACCACCGCCGAAACAGAGGCTCTGGACATCAAGGGTGCCCTGTGTGGCATTACAGACATATAGAAGGCCCTGGACCAACTGGTCGGCCAGTCTAATAATTTAGGGAGGGAGCTGGTCCACAGTCTGTGCAAAACCTTGCCCATTCAGAGAGTGTCAGAGACACCAAGGTTGTGGCCACAACAGGTCGCAATGCATACCCCAGCATGGTAAACATGGAGTGGTCAGCGCCTCGGACCTCTTAACAGTAAGGTCCTTGAAGGTAGAGGTCCCTTCTATAAGGAGAGCAACAACCTGAGGAGAATGTTTTTTTGTTTGTTTTTTAAAAACTCTCCTCAAAAGGGGGAAAACCCCAGGCGCTGAGGAACTAAAAAGACTTCTGCGGCATTTCCCATTCCTTATAAATGAACTAGTCAAATAAAAAAATAAGGAAAAGCTTTCACAGAGCGGTCTGATTTGCACAAAAAAGACAGAGCCCTCAGAGGAAACCTCCACTGCACAGACAGCATAAGGGAGTTCCATACAGCGCACTGACAAGTGCGTAGAGCACTTGTCAGTGAGATGTATGGAACCATCTTATGCTGTCTGTGCAGTGGAGGTTTAATCTGAGGGCACATATGATAAGAGTGTGGGAGGAAACACATGTCATAGGAGTGTGGGAGGAAACCGGATTAACCAGAGAAAACCCACGCAGACATATGGAGAGAGCATGCAATCTCCAGGCAGTTTTTGTTGGAGTCCAGATTTAAACCCGTGACTCTCTTGTTGCCAGGTGAGGGAGTGAACCACTACACCACCGTCCACGTCTCCAGATAAAACAGAACCAGGGGACCTGAGCCGCAGCCAGGTCCTGGTCTGATACAGAGCATTCCCCAGGGGATAGCGGGGGAGGGGGGCGCTTTGTACCCCCCTCACATCCGCACTCCGCTCCCACCCTGGCAACAAAGGATTCCAGAACTACTGACAAAGTGTCTGTGGGAATCCCAGGTGCAGGAGCACTAGCTGCAACCTCGGGCATGATTGGGGAAGAGACTGACTCCATTTCAAAAGCTCCCAGGGCCCTATTAAGGCTAGACTGAAAACTCACCCTCTTGCTGCGCTGAACGGGGGGTCCCAGGGGACTCACCATCACAGGAGAAGACTGCACAGCACCACTGCCCGCCTTCAGTACACAGCGTGTGTAAGAGGAGGAAAAACCGTGAGGAAAACTGTGAGGCAATTCGTGAGGAGACCTGTGCTGCGCGCCGTAGGGACCAGTACTAGAGGCTAAAGACTCAGCCAAGATGGCCGCCAAACGCTGCATATAGAGCCTGACGCGGCCACACCGCAATAGTAACCCGGGCCATAGCGCTGCTACAACAAAATGGCCGCCAGTGGGATTTTCAATAGTAAAAAACAGTGAAAGCCCAAAGAGGCTAAACAGTGTCCAAACTCCTCTTTAAAAAAGACCCCAGCAGTAAAAAGAAACAAAGAAACACAGGCCAAACATACCGCAGTCCCCTCAGTAAGGTGCCCCCCCCTCCTGAAAGCATTAATGTAATGCAGCAGAGGGAAAAGGAGCAGGGAAGGGAGGATAGGAGGACCCCGAACCCCAGCCGTACCAACCCACCGAAGCGGGAGGGACTATACTTACCCATCCAAGCGAGGACTCACTGACGCATTCCTGACAGGCCTACAACCGCAATGGAGGTAGCTGTCGGCCCGGTCCACTGTGAGTGAGACAACACCACAGCCCAGTCATGTGTGGACCTTGGAGCAAAGCTCACCGGCCACCCCAGGAGTCATGGGGTATGTCGTGGCAGACCCAGCCTCTTTTGCAAAGGTGTGCTTACGCTCGCTGGCCGGACTGAGTAGACTACAAGGATCTATAATATCCAGCCTGTCTCTCAGCCGACAGTTGATAGAAGATTCTCTCAAGAAAAAATAAAATAAAATTTTTCCTCAGGGCACTGGGCCCAAAGGGAGCCATATGTCCTACTCCTTTGCTAGGCAGAACGAAACTGAGGCTGCATACTGCAGGGAGGAGGGTTATGTCTGGAGAGACCTCCCCCTGGGCGTGGCTGTTCAACACTGTTAAAGTAACATGTATTTAATTATCTAACATGTTTCTGCCTATTCCTCTCCTGTAAACAGGGAACATAACCCACTTGTTAATATTTAAGGAGCTGTGTCTGTCCATGGACGATAAGAGAAATTACCTTTTTACTTTGTTGGCAGCTCCACAGCAAGAGAAAGCTGGTACACTACAAACCACTTACGTATAGTCTTATGTGAAAAGAGTTTTTAATTGATAAGTGCAGTGCCCCATGACAAAAGTTCAAAATTAACTTTGCTGATGTCAGTGCAGTAGAAGATGGTTTCTGATCGTTACTACATTAATGAGATTATTGTTATAGATTACAGCACTTAAGAATAAGACATATTTACTGGATAAGGTTAACGGTGTTCTATGACTTGAAATACGAAATGTGTCTAAAAAGTTTAGTGAATGGTTCGATTTCTCAACAGGAACATGGACCAGGTGCCAGAGACACATCGAGAAGCATCCATAGCGTGGAGTACATGTAACCATGAGGGTAAATCCTGCTGCGGGCAGTTGGACATAGTCAGTGTAAGACAGGGGTGCCCAACCTTTTGAAGAGTGAGGGCCCCTTTAGTGACTTGGTAACCTGTCAGAGGCCACAATGAGCATAGCGGGCGGATGACAGGTCTGTGTCCACTCTGCAAATGTAGAGCAGACACGGACACAGATCCCCTTCTGTTTTGGATTGGATTGGAGATAGGCGTGTGCACACGGACACAAGTCTGTTTACATCTGCCGCTCTATAGAGGTGAATGGAGAGTCTGTCTGGGTCTGCATGAAAAACGACATGCGGACCCGATCGGACACGGATTCACACTGATGCACTAGAATTTACCTTCACCTCAACTGACCTCAATCTTCACTTGTTCCTCAGATTCCTGCAGGTATTGCTGGCTACTGCTGTCCCCCAGGCGGATATGGCTGGCAGATGCTGCTGTCCCCCCAGGGGGGTATGGCTGGCGGCTGCTGCTGGCTGTCATCCAGGGCAAGTACTGCTGGCTGGTACTACTGGGGGTATCCCTGGTGGCTGCTGTCCCAGATCGCGGGTTTCAGACCTGCCATCCTTGAGCATCAGTGTGACAGGAGCATGTGGCTGCAGCAGGGAGCAGAGCTGATGCTTCCTGTCAAAGGCGGAATACATTTGGTATTACACAGTCTATGAAAGGAGGCAACGCTATACAGGAAGTATCGGCTTCTGCTTCCTCTAGCTGGCTCCATTCTTGGCACTAATGCTCAGGGATGGCGTGTCAGGGACCCGCGATCTGGGTTTGCCGACCCACCATTCAAGAGTAGGAGGTGGTGGGACACATCAAAGGGCGCCGCAAAATACTGAAAACACAATTTACGGCTGATATAATTTTGCTGCATTTCTAGTATTAACATGGAAAAAATAGTCATGCAAAACATATAAAAATGGCAGAAAATTCTTGCTCTTCAGACCACGCATTCTGGTGTTGGTCATTTACTAAATGGCCTATTTCTTTGGATGGTCAGCGAAGGTAAGAAGCCTTCACTTGTTGAACAAATATAGGGGGCTGGTAGTAGTTTACTTTTTTATTAGTTATTAAAACTTTTTTATTAGTTTTTTATTATTGATTAGTAGTACTTCCTTGGTGATAGTAGGTAGAAGAAACAGGTGTTATCTACTTGGTGTTAGTAGACGGCTGAAAAACCTTTCTAGCTTGTAAAACCCACAAAAAAAAAAAAGAGAGAGAAAGAAAACAAAAAAATTCATTACAATAATACAGCTATACACGAGAAGCTCACATTTGTTATAACGGACGTGCCATTTTAGGATTCTGCTTTTACCAAGTGCACCTATCATTTACTTACATTGTAAGGAGTTGAGGCAATAGAGGTAAAGTGGAAGAGTTGAAATGCTCTTGAATATTTCTCATACAAGTCAGTTCTGTGCTTGCATTACAGACCAGCAATGCATGGACAATCACTGAAAATATATACAATAAAAGCTCTGCTTTAATGAGTTTATGTAGTGCGTGTACATTAAAGTTGTAAATTTAGGCACATATAAAAGACACAAATGAATATAGATTTTTATATATTAATACATACTGTACATCAATGTACTTTTTAATGCAAGCAGTGCAAGTACCTGAATGCCTTTGCAACCATAGCCGAGTTGGAGTGAAAGCAGCACTAGAAGCCAGTCAGTTTTTGTTCTGATAAGCATCGTGCTGATAAGAGGAGAGAGCAGAGTGACAGAGGTATTAGCTCATCACTTTGGCCGATTCTGTCTTGGTGTCTAGTCATAAGCTGTGGGCAAGCTCATGACTGCCTGGTGTTAGAGAAAGTGGTTTATAAGATGCTGGTCTTCAATTAACCACTTTAGCCCCAGAAGATTTGTCCCCTTAATGACCAGGTCACTTTTTGCGATACGGCACTGCGTAATTTTAACTGACAATTGCGTAGTCATGCAACGTTGTACAAAAACAAAATTAAGGTGTCCCCCCCCCCCCCACAAATAGACCTTTCTTTTAGTGGCATTTGATCACCTCTACAATTGCTATAAACAAAAACAAAAGAGCAACAATTTTGAAAAAACAAACAAACAATATTTTTTATTTTTTGCTATAATAAATACCCCCCCAAACTTATTAAAACAAAAACAAATTTCTTCCTCAGTTTCAGCCGATATGTATTCTTCTAGATATTTTTGGTAAAAAAAAAAATTATAAATTGCAATAAGTGTCTATTTATTGGTTTACGCAAAGGTTATAGCGTCTACAAAATAGGGGATAGATTAAAGGCATTTTTATTATTACTTTTTTTTTATTAGTAATGGCGTGATCTGCAATTTTTATCAGGACTGCGACATTGCAGCAGACAGATCAGACACTTTTGACACATTTTTGGGAACATTGACATTTATACAGCGATCAGAGCTAAAAATAGCCACTGTTTACTGTATAAATGTCACTGACAGGAAAGGGGTTAACACTAGGGGGAGATCAGGGGGTAAAATGTTTTCCCTAGATGTGTTCTAACTGTGGGGAGAATATGGCTGACTAGAGGAGGAGACAGATTGTTGTTCCTACTTAGTAGGAACACACGATCTGTCTCCTCTCCCCTGACAGACCCGGATTTGTGTGTTTATACACACACATCCGATTCGCGCTCTGTCACAAGCTATCACGGGACGTGCATCGGCTCCAGGGACATGCTGCGGGCACGTGCACCTGCTACAGCGTCTTAACCACTTAAAGACCTTAGGTGTTTTTCAGATTTGGTGTTTGCAAGACTAAAACTGTTTTTTCTGCTAGAAAATTACTTAAAACCCCCAAACATTATATATATTTTTTTCTAACACCCCAGAGAATAAAATGGCGGTCATCGCAATACTTTTTGTCACACCGTATTTGCGCAGCGGTCTTACAAGCGCACTTTTTTTGGAAAAAATTCACTTTTTTGAATTAAAAAATAAGACAACAATAAATTTGGCTCAATTTTTTTATATATTGTGAAAGATAATGTTACGCCGAGTAAAATGATACCCAACATGTCACGCTTTAAAATTGCGCCCGCTCGTGGCATGGCGTCAAACTTTTACCCTTAAAAATCTAGATAGGCGACGTTTAAAAAATTCTATAAGTTGCATTTTTTGAGCTACAGAGTAGCTCTAGGGCTATAATTATTGCTCTCGCTCTAACGATCGCGACGATACCTCACTTGTGTGATTTGAACACCGTTTTCATATGCGGGGGCTACTTGCGTATGCATTCGCTTCTGAACGCGAGCTCGTCGGGACAGGGCGCTTTAAAAAAAATTTTTTTTTGTTTTCTTATTAATTTTTATTGATTTTATTATTTTTTACACTAAAATATTAAAAAAAAAAAAATTATCACTTTTATTCCTATTACAAGGAATGTAAACATCCCTTGTAATAGAAAAAAGCATGACAGGTCCTCTTAAATATGAGATCTGGGGTCAAAAAGACCTCAGATCTCATATTTAGGCTTAAATGCAAGAAAAAAAAAAAAAAAAGGAAAATTTGTCATTTAAAAAAATGACAAAAAAAAAATTGTCTCTTTAAGAGGCTGGGCGGGACTGACGTTTTGACGTCACTTCCGCCCAGCAGAGCTATGAGGACGGGTGGGGGCCATCTTGCCCTCACTCAAGTCCTCACTCTCCAGGCGGCAGCATCGGATCTCCTCCGCCGCTACCGACGGCTCCGGTAAGCGGCGGAGGGCGCGGAAAAGCGGCGGGAGGGGCCCTCTCCCGCCACCGATAACGGCGATCTCGCGGCGAATCCGCCGCGGAGACCGCGTTATCGTTTACACGGCCGCCCGCTGAAAAAGAGATTTTTAATACAGCTTACCTGTAAAATCTTTTTCTTGGAGTACATCACGGGACACAGAGCGGCATTCATTACTATATGGGTTATATGGAGTACCTTCAGGTGATAGACACTGGCAATCTCAAACAGGAAATGCCCCTCCCTATATAACCCCCTCCCATAGGAGGAGTACCTCAGTTTTGTAGCAAGCAGTATGCCTCCCAAAATGGTCCCCAAAAGAGGGGTGGGAGCTCTGTGTCCCGTGATGTACTCCAAGAAAAAGATTTTACAGGTAAGCTGTATTAAAAATCTCTTTTTCTTTATCGTTACATCACGGGACACAGAGCGGCATTCATTACTATATGGGATGTCCCAAAGCAATGCTTACAATGAGGGGAGGGAGAACATCTCCAAGACAAAAGGATTTAATTTAGAGATATACTCAAGTCATAATAAATCCAACTTAGTTGAGAAAAATAATCTTAAATTTTAAATTTAACTCAAAGAGGAGCCCCCGGAATCCGAGGGTCTCAAACTGCAGCCTGCAGCACTGCCTGCCCGAAGGCAGTATCAGTATTCCTTCTTACGTCCAACTTGTAGAATTTTGTAAATGTGTGGACAGAAGACCAGGTTGCCGCCTTGCAAACTTGAGCCATAGAGATCTGGTGGTGTGCTGCCCAGGAGGCGCCCATGGCCCTAGTAGAATGAGCCTTTAATGATACTGGAGGAGGCAACCCCTTCAAGCCGTAGGCCTGAGTGATTAATTGCTTAATCCACCTAGAAATGGTGGACTTTGCAGCTGCCTGCCCCTTCTTGGGCCCATCCGGTAAAATGAACAGCACATCTGTTTTCCGGATCTTCTTTGTAGCTTTAAGATAGGCCTTCATGGCCCTGACAATATCCAAGGTATGCAGCAACCCTTCCTTTCTGGAAGTAGGTTTAGGGAAGAAGGATGGTAATACCAAATCCTGGTTCAAATGAAAACTGGATATAACCTTCGGTAGGAAGGAAGGATGAGGGCGTAGAACGACCCTGTCCTTATGAAAAATAAGATATGGTTCCTTACAGGATAAGGCCGCCAGTTCCGATACTCTTCTTGCGGAAACTATGGCGACCAAAAATACTAACTTCCTTGTCAGTAAAACCAAAGGAATTTCAGCCAACGGCTCAAACGGTTGTTTCTGTAAACTTGACAGAACAAGATTTAAATCCCACGGACAAAGCGGGGATTTAACTGGAGGTTTAATACGTAAGACCCCTTGAAGGAAGGTCTTAACCAGCGAGTGGGTGGCCAGCGGCCGCTGAAACCACACTGACAGGGCAGAAATCTGTCCTTTGATTGTGCTTAATGCCAATCCTTTATCCACTCCTAGCTGGAGAAAACTTAAAACTCTATCGATGGTGAACTTGCGAGGAAGCCAAAGTTTGGACTCACACCAGCCTACATAGGCCTTCCAGACCCTGTGATAAATCACCCTAGAGACCGGTTTCCTGGCTCTGATTAGGGTAGAGATTACTTTCTGAGACAGACCTCTACCCCTGAGAATCAGGGATTCAGCCTCCAGGCCGTCAAATCTAGATGCCGTAAGGCAGGGTGGAGGATCGGACCTTGCGATAGCAGGTCTGGCCTTAGAGGCAGAGTCCAAGGGTTTCCCACTACCATCCTTAGGATTAGTGAGTACCATGCCCTTCTGGGCCATGCTGGAGCTACCAGGATAACTGGTATGTGCTCCACCCGGATCCTGCGCAGCAGGCGGGGTAGTAACTGGAGCGGGGGAAACGCATAAAGCAGTTTGAACTGATGCCAAGGGCAAACCAGCGCATCGGTTCCGCAGGCCATCGGATCCCTTGAGCGGGACATGAACCCGTCTAGCTTCTTGTTGAGTCTCGATGCCATGATATCTACGTCCGGCACTCCCCATCTTTGGCAGAGTGCTTGAAAGACTTGTGGATGCAGAGACCATTCCCCCGGCCATAGAGTCTGGCGGCTTAAGAAGTCCGCCTGAAAGTTGTCCACTCCTGGAATAAATATTGCCGATATGCAGGGCACATGAGCCTCTGCCCATAGGAGAATCAAGCTCACCTCTCTCTGAGCGGCTTGACTCCTGGTTCCCCCTTGGTGATTTATGTATGCCACGGCCGTGGCATTGTCTGATTGAATTCTCACCGGGAACCCCTGCAATTTTGACGTCCAAGCCCTGAGGGCTAGTCGAGCAGCTCTGAGCTCCAAGATGTTGATGGGCAACTGCTTCTCTAGCTTTGCCCAAGTACCTTGGCGAGTGCAACCATCCAAAATTGCTCCCCAGCCCGTCAGGCTGGCGTCTGTGGTCACTATCTTCCAAGCCACTGGGCTGAAAGACTTCCCCTTCAGTAGATTCTGAGGGTCTAACCACCAACACAGACTTTGTCGGACTCTTGATGAGAGCGGCAACGGGATATCCAAGGCCTGTGGCCTTCTGCTCCATGCTGACAGAATGGCTGCCTGCAGGATGCGAGTGTGGCTCTGGGCGTATGGTACCGCCTCGAATGTGGCCACCATCTTGCCTAGTAACCTCATACTTAGGCGAATAGTCGGTTCCTTTTTGCTTAGAACCAGTAGGATGACTTTTCTCGATTTAGGACCCAGCCGAACCTCTCGAGGTACTGGACCGTGAGGGCCACTGCTCGCTCCCAGCCGGGAGACGAGTGATCTATGACTAGGAGGTCGTCCAGGTATGCTAGGATCGTGACCCCTTGGATCCTTAGCTTGGCTAGGATTGGAGCTAGGACCTTCGTGAACACCCGGGGGGCCGTAGCCAGCCCGAAGGGAAGCGCCACGAATTGGAAATGACGTGAAGCCACCATGAAGCGTAGATATCTTTGATGTGGCTGATAAATTGGAACATGAAGGTAGGCATCCTTTATGTCTATGGACGCCATGAAGTCGTCCCTTTGGAGTGTGGCAGCTGCTGACCGCACGGATTCCATCCGAAATGAGCGGACCTTTAGGTATGCATTTACCATCTTTAGGTCCAAAATTGGCCTGACATCTCCATTGGCCTTCGGGATGATGAATAGGTTGGAGTAGAAGCCCAGCCCCTGTTCCAGGACTGGTACCTCTACTATTACTTCCTGGGAAAGTAGATGATCTAATGCCGATCTTAATGCGGCTCCCTTCTCCGGATCGTTTGGAATCCTCGACTCCTGGAAATGAGGAGGAGGAAACCTTAGGAAATCTAGTTTGTAGCCTGTGGCCACGGAAAACCGTACCCACTCGTCGGGAATGCTGGCTTCCCAAATCTCTGAAAAGAGTCGCAGCCTTCCCCCCACCTTCGTGGGTGGGGGCGCCCCTTCATAAGGTTGGCTTGGGGGCTGGTTTTGCTGGTTTGCGAAACCACTGCCTTTTGCCTCTAACAGCCTGTCCTTGTGATCTGCTGTTGAAGCCGAAGCTTGCTTTTGCAGGAGGCCGTCGATACTGCTTAGTATTAGAGGGCCCCTGCCCAGGGGAATACTGTCGTTTAAACGCAGGCCCCTGAACCTTCTTCTTAGTTGGCAAGAGAGTACTCTTGCCGTTTGAAATGGTCTGAATGTATTTATCTAGGTCTTCTCCGAAGAGTCGTCCTCCCTGGAAGGGGAACCCTACCAGGAGCTTCTTGCATGGGGGCTCAGCCTCCCAGCTTTTTAACCATAAGAGGCTTCTCATATGGATAAGGATAAACGTGACGCTTGCTGGATAGAATCCTTGATTGCGTCTACCGTAAAACATATGGCCTTAGGGACATCCGAAAATTCTTCTGCCTGCTGAGCAGGAATAAGTTTAAGCATCTGCTTAAATTGATCCGATAATGCTTGAGCAACCCCAATCGCGGCCACAGCTGGCTGTACTACTGCCCCTGCAGCAGTGAAGGAGTTCTTAAGTAGTGCTTCCAAGCGCTTATCAACTGGATCCTTGAACACCTGTATGTTTTCTACAGGGCATGTTAACGATTTGTTAACACATGAGATGGCTGCGTCCACTGCAGGAGTAGCCCATCTTTTGGAAAATTTATCTTCCATAGGATATAGGACAGAGAATCTTTTAGGTGGTAAGAAGATCTTATCTGGCTTGTTCCAATCTTGGAACAAAACTCCCTCTAATAGAGGATGGATCGGAAACACAGCATTGCTTTGAGGCGCCCTCAGTGAGCCCAAAGCTGAAACGTCGATACCTGGAGATCTGGTACTGGCAAGTTGAATGCCTTATGGACCAAGTCCGACAATCCTTGAATCCACCAGCTCTCCCTCAGGGAGACTGCCCCAGACTCCTCTGTATCCGGATCCTCGATCCCTGAACCTACTTGGTCCTTGTCCAAGAGGTCGTCCAATTCCCCTGAGGAAAGGACCTCCTCCTCTGAGGGTCCGCGCTCGGGCGACGGAGATCTATTCCGCTTACTGCCCCGCATAGCTGCGGCTATCATTTTTCCCATGCTTTTCTGCATCTCTTTTAAAGAGGTGAGTAATACCTCCTCCGTGACCATCTTAGGGTTGGACTGACTCGCGTCAGCTCCAGCCCCAGATCCCGATGGCCCCAAGGCTCCCTGTGGGGAAAGCAGCGGCATAGCTTTGTCCGAGACCTCAGACTCTCTGGGGGAATCCCCACCTCTTGTACCCTCTGACTTGTTTTTTGATGCCATGGTACAATACCGAGGTACACCTGCTACTTATTGGTACCTGGGACTTATAAATAGTTAAATGCCCAAACACCTGTTTGGGGGATAAAAAATGCTTCCTCTCCCCTAGATGACACTTTTTTTTTTTTTTTTTTCTTTTTTTTTTTTCAAATCTAGGAAAGAAAAAACATTCTGTCCCCCTGAGTAGTATTGCAAGAAAAACTATGAGATGGAAAAGAAACAGCCTATTCCTAGGCTTGAAAACAGTCTTCTGAAGACTGCAATATTCTTTCTGGCCACTGTGTGTCCTCGGCGCCCCGTGCTTGCCGTTCTGGTCTTTCCTCCCCAGTTCCAAAGTATTGAATGAGCTATATGGAACAAACAAGGAAGGGCCGCCCCTTCCTTAAGCCACTGACCCGCCCTTCCCCCCCAGCAATCTCAAACAGGAAATGCCCCTCCCGACAGGGGGGGGGGGGGGTTTGGGGGGAAGGGAGCCTCTCTGCTCCAGCAAACTGCAGCCTGCAGCCTGGAACCACGAGGAGGTCAGCGTTTTGCCTGCTTTGCAGGCTCTGAGGAGGAAGACTGAATGGAGCATCGCCTGGAGGCTTGCAGGTAAGCACAGCTCTCTGACACACACATACACTTTATACACAGGCCCCACTCAATGCTTTTCCAACACTACAAGGGAGGTCACATCTTATGGGGAATAATACATATAGAGCCATCCTATCTTTATGATATGTGACTGGTTTGCCAGATGCAGTGCATAACTTTAGGCATGTCCCCTGTGACCCCCCAGAAAAAACCTGCTAAGAACCGCAGGACTTTGCCAAGCAAGAGGCCCAATCTTCCCCCATCTCTGTGGGGATGTCTAGACCTTCAGGCCCTGGGTTCCTATGAAGGATCCACTGTCCTGGGCCCATATAGCACTCTGGCAACAGAAAACATTAGGCACCCAAAGGTTTCTAAGTTCTGGGCCCAGGGTCCAGCTCTCTAAAAAGAAAAGCATTATGGGCTATACCCCAAGGGTTTGGGGTCCGGTTACTGACCACTTTAGCGCTGAGGCTTTTTTGGACAGAACCGGTTAGCTCACCTAATCCCAAGGATGCGGAGGCAAGCTAAACCATGACTAACACCTAAGACACTGGCGTAAAAACTGAGGTACTCCTCCTATGGGAGGGGGTTATATAGGGAGGGGCATTTCCTGTTTGAGATTGCCAGTGTCTATCACCTGAAGGTACTCCATATAACCCATATAGTAATGAATGCCGCTCTGTGTCCCGTGATGTAACGATAAAGAAAACATGGATATCTCAGTTGTGGCAGCAGCTGCTGCCGTTACTGAGATATCCATGTTTAAAAAGAGGACGTACATTTACTATACGCGGGTCTTTAAGTGGTTAAAGAGCCGACATACAGCTACGACAGCTTGCCCAGGGGAGCCATCCTGCCGCAGTATAACTGAGGCGGCTGGTCGGGAATAGGTTACCCTAGAAAAGTGGGGACAGTGACTGGAGTTCTGCTTTTAAAAAGATAATCAGGTACAAACTCTTTATTATTTAACCACTTCAGCCCCAGACCATATTGCTGGTCAATGACCATGCCACTTTTTGAGATTCGGCACTGCGTCGCTTTAACTGACAATTTCGCTAGAAATATGCTACGTGCAGGAGTTTTTTTTAACATCCTGTCAGCGCAGCGCCTCAGTGTGAAAGCACTCGGACTTTCACACTGAGACTGCAGGGGAGCAATTTTTCAGGTGCTTTACAGGCGCTATTTTTAGCCCAAAAGCGCCTGAAAAACTCCCCCGTGTGAAAGGGGTCTAAGGAGCAAAGCTAAATTTTAAAACAAAATCCTAATTAACAAGAATTCAACTACAGGTGAGAATAATTATTAATTAAACAGGTGTCCAGCAGACAGTTGATTATAAAAGGGCGTTACAAAAAAAAACCTTCCCATTTCATGCTGTCAGCAATCGCACCACACGGAGGAGAAAATATTACAAGAGCTAAGAAAGAAAATAATTTATTTACACAAGAAAGGTGAAGGCTACAAGAAGATCAGCAAAGCTTTACTTACCAGTCAGAATACTGCAGCAAAAGTGATACAAAAATTTAACAAAGATGGAACTGCAATCATCTCACAGAGATATCCAAGCTGTCCACAGAAGTTAATGCCTCGACAGGAGCACCTTCTGATGAGAAGGGCTCAAGAAAGTCACCATGCAAGTTCACTGCAGTTAACTAAATAAGTAGAAAGCCAAACTGGGGTGATTGTTTCCCATGACACAATACAGAGTACACTGCAGAGGAATGGCATGTATGGGTGTCATCCACAAAGGATGCCTCTCCCAAAGCCCATGCACAAAAAAGCCCGCCTAGAAATTTGCCAGGGCCCATGCTGAAAAAGAAGACTACTGAGACTCTGTACTCTCAAGTTATGAGACCAAGATAAATGTTTTTGGAACTAATGGCTTTTAAAACTGTATTTTTTTTTTTAAAAGCCTATGGCGTGTGAGCACACCAAAAAACTCCACCCAGTGCAGAAAAAATGTGCACACACATAAAGAGTGTTCACAAAAACGTGCAGACGGGTGCAACGTCAAGTGGTCCACCTGTGAAGAGGGACCCAAACCCTGATCCCCCGGGGCGTTAGGCTCCAGACGGGGACTGAGGTACTGTGGTCCGAGCAACCGAAGCCGACACGGACCCAACTTCCTCAGAGGGACTGCCGAAACAGAACCCTCCCAGTACTAGGTGGGGCTCCCCCGAAGGGAGACCCCATGAGAGCAAGTGAACTAAGCCAGAAGGCCACGTCCACCTACTCCCAAGACGTTCAGGGCTGGCCCGAGGACCGGTACCCTAATAATCTCACAGTGAACAAAACGTGCACAAACAAAAATAAGACAAAAACGTGACAAACATAGGCTTAAATAAAAGAAAGTGGGGGAAAGGTATAGTGAAGAGGAGAGTGAAAGAAGTGGTCATTGTGATCAACAATGACCAGGCCCTCTGGCCAGGAATAAAAAATTCCTCCAGTCCTAGTCAAAAGGCCCGGCCCAGGAGGCAGGTGCTAAAAAAAGCGTGTATCTGGTGCAGTGACCGTGGTATCTTAAATCAATGTGTCCCTCACACACAGTGATCTTCAGATACCCCTGGACTGCCACTCCAGGGGCACATGCACCATAGGCTTTTCGTTCCATATCCGACCCCCCGACCGGCCAGTGCAGCCCTCCACCCCTGCCAGCTAGAGAGCCCTTCAAGGTTTTCTTGGGGAGAACTGTCACGCCAGTTAGCAGCCTCCACCAATACTAGCCCCTCCAGACCCTCCGTCAACCCAGTTGATTTGCATGGTCCTACCCCGTTCCACCACAGGGCATTACCAGCTCCTCCTACTGGATCGCTGACAGAGATAGCACTTACACCAGTGGGCCAGAAGGCCAGACTAGAACTCGGCAAAAAGACCAAGACCAAGCGCAGCACCCATCCTCACCAGGAGCACCCTTCCAGATGGCTCAGACTCAACCATGGGCCGCCCCCCAGTATCTGTCAGGCAGCACGGCGTAGTCCCTGCTGAGACCATCCTTCCAGGTGCAATGACGTCGTTGGATTGCATCCACCCTCCCCATGTAGGAGGTGCTTCAGCGCTTCGCAGACAACTGATAAGAACAGATACCACACTCGATCCTAGCCAAAAGGCCGAGAAGCGACAGGGAAGACACCACGATCAGCACGGCCAGAGTGCAATGGCCGAGCTTCGCCCTGGGAGAACCAACTTCATGATCGTGGTGTCTCCCCTCCCAGGTAAGTATGCCGTTGCAAAGGTGAGGAGTACAAAGAAAAATGCATGGTGCCTACAGTGAAACGTGGTGATGGCAGTGTCCTGTGGGGCTGCAGAATGACTACTGGTGAGCTGCATTTCATCGATGGCATCATGAATTCACAGATGTACTGCTCTATATTGAAAGAGAAGATGCTACCTTAACTCCGTGCCCTTGGTCGTTGTGCACTTTACAATATGACAATGATGCAAAACACACATCTAAGGTCACTGTTGCATTTCTGAAGAAGAACAGGGTGAAAGTGATTCAGTGGTCAAGCATGTCTCCTGATCTGAACCCAATCGAATGTCTATGGGGAAATCTGAAGAGACAAGTTGAGTATCACTCTACATCGGGGGTCTGCTACCTGTCGATCGCGAGAGGGTGGTGGGTAGATCTCGTGTCTGCAGTGCTAACCCCGCTGCCAAAACAATTCCTTCCCGATTCCTGAGCAGAGCAGCACACCCAAGCAGCCAGCTCTGCAGCACAGCTTCACTGACGCCAGTGATCCTTCCCTCACATCAGGTAAGGAACTGATCATTAAGGAAGGGCAAACAGTAGTGAGCTGTATACTCCAAATCTGTGTTGCTGAGCTGTATACTCTATACTCTGATCTGTAATGCTGGGCTGTATATTCTGATTTGTAATGCTGAGCTGTATACTCCTGACCTGTAATGCTGGGCTGTATACTCCTGACCTGTAATGTTGGGCTGTATACTCCTGACCTGTAATGTTGGGCTGTATACTCCTGACCTGTGATGCTGAGCTCTATAATCCTGACCTGTGATGCTGAGCTGTATACCCCTGACCTGCAATGCTGAACTTTATACTCCTGACCTGTGTACGCTGTGCTATATTAGTCCTAACCTGTGAACTTTAGTTACTCCTGACCTGGATAAGTTCATATTTTTACATTGACATTTGTATTATCATATTTTTCTAATATTGCATGGTTTCTACAGTATGATGCTGTTTGCTGCAGTGTGCTTTTAAAAGTAATGCATGCATTATTTTTCCTGCATTCCAGTATGATTTGCAGCCCATTCAAATGGATGGGCTGTCAAAAGTAATCACATGTGGAAAAAGTGGGAAATGCACAGGAGTGTGTGTGTCGCATTACCTTGTTATCCTGGAGTAAATTGGCCCCAAGTTTTCTTCAAAATTGCCTTACATTTTAATGGCCTTATGTTATGTTAGCTCCCAAAAATAGTACGTTGAGGCCGAAGATCTTTGATTTCTCCCATGTTGTTCAGGTAGATCTCCACCACTCACTATGGTTGCCTACCCCTGCTCTATATATATATATATATATATATATATATATATATATATATATATATATATATATATATATATATATATGTATATATATGTATATATATATATATATATGTAGCGGGGTCATCCTGTCAGAGTCTAATGACAGGCCATCCTCGCTGGAACTTTATTCACGCTTGTAAATATGTAAGTTACCTTTAAGGAGTTATGCATTGTGGGATTGCAAGTAACTGGAGATATGGACTCCATTGACTATGAGGAGAAACAGACTACACATCCCACAATGCCCTGCAGCATCGGAGCATGTGATACCTCCGAACAGACTTATGGGGGAGGTTATTTAAGGAAAGGGCGCGGCTGATCTCGCTCTCTCGGGACCAGCATTCTTCTCCTCTGTGGAGCTGCTGAAGACAGCACAACGTGTTGCTAGGGCAGAGGCCTGGGCCCAAATTCACCGAGAGACCAGCCATCCAGAAGGAAGCAAGACTCCAGTATCCAGCTCGTGTTCCCGGAGATCGGAGAGGCAACCCAGCTGACAACTGAAACAGTGGAGAACCCTCACCCGGGATCCTTGTGCTGTGGAGCAGTGTTTCCCTACTCGCTTTCTGAGAGGAACTCAGGAGATCGGGCCTGTCGGGTGAGAGAGCACATGCTCAACCTTTAATTCTCCCCTTAGACAGACACCTTAGTGCCACCCTAGAAGCCGGAGACGCATGCTTGGGCCGTAACCAAAACAGGCCCCTTTAACTGTTTAACGCCTTATAGAAGTGACTGACGCCGATGAGCGATCAGTTCACCAACGTTTGCTGTTCCAGATACTTTATTGTGTAACTTCTTTCACTGATTGCCATTTGTGGATTACAAATTTAACGTGCACCAACCGGCCGCAACGTGGACATTAACTGTTCTACAGGATTTCCCGGTAGACTTCCTACCATTCTTTAGTTTAGGTCTTTATCTACTGATATTAACTGCTGATTCCTGCAAGGGCCCTTGCTGAATCATAGTGAGTCATTATCTAACAGGTGTTTGTTGTGATTAAAACCCATGTTTGTTTCTTTAAGTTTACATGAAGTAAACTTATCTTTCCTGATTTAAATATATTTACTGTGTGAAGTGTATTTTCTTGTCTGAAGGGACCATCCATAAAGCAGGTAATACTATTGTTACATTATAACTGCATGTTGTGTGACTGCTATTGTGACTTCAGCCAAGCAGAGGTCACAATACTTTACCCACCAGACTTCCGATGTGTCAAGGGAGGGTTCGAGCTAGTTGAATAGGGGTGAGCCAAGCCAAAGAGAGTAAATCCCAAAAACAACCAGCGGCTCCTGAGGGGGTAGCGCTACATATATACACACACACACACACTGTATACATTTTATAGTTGGTGACAGATCACATTACAGTGATGAAAATCATTATGACAGATACCAAAAAACACCACCATTCTACTCATCAAGAGTCATAAAAGTTGTCACCATTGTTTGTTACAAAATTCTTTGTTTTGCTAGTTACTGCAGTCACATACTGTTTGCTGGCCAGTTGGAAGGGCAGTATCCTTTCAAAGGAGAAATTTCTATGTCATTGTTAGCAGAGGGTCCATAGAAAACGCTGCAAGCGATAAAAGTATCCACTGGATCAAAGTTCAGAGTCTTTGAAACAACCCAGACATCATCTGAAAAATGTGATAAAGTAGGTCATTATAAATAGTACCATTATATATTACAGTTCAGTGGTAAAACGACAAGGATTCTCAAGTTGAATGGACACATTGCTCTAAAAGTCCCCTTGTACATGTCAGGTCAACAAGCTTCCTGGCTACTTTAAAAGGAAAGCAATTTAAACATGAAACGTACATAAGTATAATTCGGCATTCAGTGCAACACACATTAAACTTCAGAAAAAAAAAGGTGAATGTATTACAACTATAAAACAGCAACACTGAGCAGTAACACAATCTACACCACACTTTTGATAATGCCCCCTGATTTTTTTTTTTTATTTGCCAAAAGTTGAATTCACAAAACTTTCAAGTTAACAGCTAAACATTGCTTTTACTTGATACACATTTGTGATTAGCTAATTCTGCACTGACACACTGCTCTTGTCAAAAAAATATAACAAGTTATTTAAAAAAAAATGTATGTTTCCTAAGAGATAGCTGTCCTATGACCTATGGGTTTTTATCATTACAGAAGGGGGACTGGCACGCGCATGCTCTCGGTTATACTGATACCTTTTCTTGTGCCTTTTATCAAATAGACCACCCCTCCGACAGTACTGGCACCTAATGTCAATATGGAGGGAAGGATAAATGCTCCCTGGATGGTAGACAAGTTTGTATGTTATTTCCTGTAAATTTGAAATAGCTTCTTTTTTTTTTTGACAATGTTTTTTTTTTTTTTTTTTAACATCTTCAGATACAGGAAATAAAAACAATACGTATGTTACAGAGGCACACAACATAGCTCAAACACAATATACAGACCATGGAAACATAGGGTTTCGCGCTCCTTCAAGCTGACATGAGGGACTCAGGGGTTTGCATTATAAAGTGTGCAGAGGGGCGTGGCCTCATAGATGGATACAGAGTGATTGAAGGCACATCAAGGCACTTATTCAACGGCAGTCAGGCACTATGCAATGACATATAATTACAGTGAAAATTGACGGGGACAAAGTGCATTTAAATAAATGGCCAGAATAAACTAAGTGGTATAAAAAATGGAGGAGGCTTAAAAACAATAGTATACAAACACAGACTAAAATACAATACAAAGCAAGAGTCAACATCACGATATCATATATTCATCATATTTATACAAAGAAATACAATAAAAATTGTAGATACTATATATTAGTGTGTATAGAAGTAATACAAGATTATTAAAATTAGATTAATAAATTGTCGGGATAAAAGTTAATTGGATAATTCTGAATTGGTAGTAAGAACTAGTTACAGCCAATTAACTTGTGGGATTAGATACTGAAATCAATAAAGACCAATTAATTATACAGTGGAACCTCTGATTACGAGCATAATCCGTTCCAGGAGAATGCTTGTAATCCAAAGTACTCGCATATCAAAGCGAGTTTTCCCACTGAAGTCAATGGAAACTAAAATAATTTGTTCCGCATTGACTACAATGGCACGCAATACCGCATGCGGCCAGAGGCAGGGGGCGCAGGAGAGCCTCGGAAACGGCCGGAAAGGCCCAAGGACAGTTCGGCTGACCTTGGCAAACCTTGGAAAGCCGAACTGTCCTCGGGCCTTCCTATGCATTTCCAAATGGCGCCGCCCCCCCACCTCAGGCCAAATGCGGTACTGCATACTGCTTTGGCCTGAATCCGGCTAGTTTTGCGAGAAAACACTCGCACTCGATGTACACTGTTGTGGCACTTGCAATATATAAAAAAGCTGTAGCAGCCTTATGCTGCAGCCTCTCCCTCTTCTGCTCACACGATCGGTGCAAGGAGATCAGAGAACCGGACACGGCGCCAGATTGTTGACAGTGATCTCGCCATCTTTGAATGGAACAATCACATGGTAAAGGGCTGCTGGGACTGGCCATTTACCCCGATCCGTGAAGTGCCGGATCCCAAACCCAGACACTACTGTTTGCGTGTCCCAGGGGGTGCGATTGTGAGAGGACATCATTGTACGCCCTCCCGTAATATTCCGACAGTGCTGTAGCCGTCATTCAGCTATGGCCCAGTCGGCAAGTGATTAATCATCACTGTGTATTTGATTGTTTGCTAAATAAATGTAAAAAGACTGAAAATTTGGGAAAAAATACCCACGTTTGTTTCCGTTATTAAATTTTGCAAAAATTATTTACTGCAGCACCAAAAAAAAAGCTCTATTTGTGGGGGTAAAAAAGGACGTACATTTTGTTTGTGTGCAACGTCGCACAACTGCGCAATTGTCAGTTAAAGCAATGCAGTGCCATATCGCAGAAAAGGGCTTGATCAGGAAGGGGGTAAATCCTTCCGGGGCTGAAGTGGTTACAGTAGTACTATGTCAGTTTTCAAACCGAACATTATGCACACTAACTAAGTTCACTTCACAGATGATAAAGAGCCTTTTAAGCATATCTTGCACAGGAGACTTTAGACCCTAATTACACCTTTAATGCAAATATTCCTTCACGTTTACTACATAATGATCAACATAAAACAATACAACCATAATAACTTACCTTTATTGTATGCAGATGAGTTATCCTTTCTGTTTAGCTTAAGATAAAGTTTTGTTTTTAATTCCCCACCATAATCTGCATTGACAACTTTTGAAAACTTGCCAAACTGCCGTTTTTGATATCCAGATATTTTCCTGTTAACAGGCAACATGAAAGTAATAATATTCTTTAGATACCCAATACATTTTGCCAACAGTGCAGTAACAGTTTATTATTGAGTTTAGGTTTAAACTAAATTCCATATCTTGGAATACTGTGTGGTATGGACAGCAAGTCAAAGACCATGGGTTACACGCCGCTATGTTTAGGTAATTAAACACTGGCAAAAAAAAACTTTGCTGGGAATGCCCCAGTGCACCTTTATATAACCCCATTTACTCCACTGAACTCCAGTTTTGTAGTAAGGAATTAGAAGACAGTGGAGGGGGAGGGGACCTGTGTCCTGTACTGTACTCCAAGGTGGATCAAAAACATCCCCAAAAGTCAATTCAACAGAATTTGTCACAACTGTACTAGGACTAGATGAGGACTATCGCACATAAGGCAAACTCCTTACAGAAAAATTACAAGACAAGGGATACCCCCCGACCCTTGTACAAGAAGCCTTCCTTCACTATGCCAGAAAACCCCCCTAAGCCTAGGACATCAGATGGCCCACCACTGACACGTTTCACAACCCATATTCATGACTGTTATAAAAAAATGGAATACATCTTAGCCAAACATTGGTGCATCTTGCTTGGTTACCCATTTTTAGGTTCTTCTTTTACCCAGCAACCCAAGGTTTCCTATCATAAAGCCACAAAGACAAAGTGTGAAATAGCACCCAGTAAAATCAGAAACAGCAATCCCACCCCCACATCCCCCTAATCCCATTGGTTGACATGTTCCAATGTAAGAAAAAAGTATGCCTAACCTGCAGGTTTGCTAATCATGGTCAAAAAACCTATATAGTTAAAGGTAAAACATATAACATTAAGGAGTTCTACAACTGTTCCAGTAAGTATGTGGTGTACTGCCTAAC
The DNA here is from genome assembly GCF_905171775.1 of Rana temporaria. Lineage (NCBI taxonomy): Eukaryota > Metazoa > Chordata > Amphibia > Anura > Ranidae > Rana > Rana temporaria. The sequence goes on along the minus strand of NC_053489.1, from coordinate 470,665,114 downwards.
CTGCCCCTCCGGCCTTTTTTATGTAGGTAGGACAATACGCACCCTGCTTCAAAGATTTGGTAAACAGGTGTTTTATTGAGAAAGGATTTGACAAACACAGTGTCTCCCTACATTTTCTAAAAGAACACCAAAAATCCACAGTGGGCCTAAGAGTCTGGGTCATTGAGGCCATTCCTCACAGGTCTCCCTGCTGCGGAACATTCTAAACGTTTATGTCAGCAGGAGACCTACTGGATATACTCATTGAATACCCTTTCGCCAGGGGGGCTCAATGAGGAAATAGAGACACATTCTATTATAGCCTCATTTAATCAATTTTCCCCTTTTCCTGGTACCATAACTCTATTTCTTGTTTTTTTCCCAGCATGGCCCCTTCGGTCGTCTTTTATAATTCTTGGACATCAAATTTAAATTTTAATGGGGGTAGTGGATTCATAAACGCATAGTAAGTAGTATGAATTCTTTGAAAAAGTTTTACTTTGGAAGTTTGCAGTCAGGGGCCCGGATTCTCAGAGGACTTACGACGGCGTAGCGCCATGTACGCCGACGTAAGTCCGAATCCGAGCCGTCGTATCTATGCGCCTGATTCTTGGAATCAGTTACGCATAGATTTCTATTACATCCGACTGACGCCGTCGGAGCCTAACTGCATTTTTACGCTGGCCGCTAGGGGCGTGTAAGCTGATTTACGCGTCAAAATATGTAAATTAGCTAGATACGCGAATTCCCGAACGTACGCACGGCAGAAAAGATAGGCCGTTTACGTTAGGCTTTTCCCGGCGTAATGTTGCCCCTGCTATATGAGGCATAACTGCGGTGTATCCAATGTTAAGTATGGCCGTCGTTCCCGTGTCGAAATTTGAAAAAGTTACGTCGTTTGCGTAAGTCGTCCGTGAATGGGGCTGCACGTCATTTACGTCGACGTCGAAACCAATGACGTCCTTGCGGCGTACTTTGGAGCAATGCACACTGGGAAATTCCACGGACGGCGCATGCGCCGTTCGGGAAAAACGTCAATCACGTCGGGTCACAGTACATTTACATAAAACACGCCCCCCCCGATCCAAATTTGAATTAGGCGGGCTTACTCCGGGCGATTTACGCTACGCCGCCGCAACTTACGGAGCAAGTGCTTTGAGAATACAGCACTTGCCCGTCTAAGTTGCGGCGGCGTAACGTAAATCGGATACGTTACACCGCCGCAGAGATACGCCGCTGGACGAGAATCCGGGCCAGGGTGTCCAAGCTGAGGTAAGCCTTGTTCACAGGGCTTATCGCCGAAAAGAGTCTGCTGCTGACAGTACTCACTGTGAAGGCCTCACAATAAATACGCTTGATTTTAGGGAGTTGCCGGCAACTTCTTTTACTTGATGACTGTTTAGCTAATTCTGGAGCCAACACCTTGGTAAAAAATGCACCAGATATCAATACAGGGGTGGGGGAAAAACACAGGAAAAAAACATCTGAAATGCATCAAAAACGCAGTAAAACCGTGCATGAATAAATGCATCCGGAACGGATCTGGAGTGCATTTTTGTGGTGTGAACCAGCCCTTAGGCCCAGATACCAGTACAGGGGGTGGGGGAAAATCACAGGAAAAAAAAACATCTGAAATGCATCAAAAACGCAGTAAAACTGTGCATGAATAAATGCATCCGGAACGGATCTTGAGTGCATTTTTGTGGTGTGAACCAGCCCTTAGGCAGCAATACAATCCAAAAGGTAAAAAAAAAAAAAAAAAAATTATATATTGCAGATGATCTGTATAGTACATACCTAATGATAAGCTGGCTTTCTTCATACAAGTTTATATGCTGACATCTGATGAACTTGGACAAGCTCTTCATGTCCCCTAGTACAAGTCTGGACTCAATCTTTCCCTTCTCCTTATGTGTGCCTTTTACTTCATCCAACCATTTGAAGTACTTACACTGATCAGCTTTAGGATAGTCGCATGTATAAAAGAATCTACCCTAGGGTCAACAGTAAGATAATTCATCATTTTGTTTTTGTTGCCTAGGCCACAAATGTAACATTCTGAACCGAGATCAATATAAATGTGTTACCTTATTGGGGCCTTCTTTTCTGACCATTACAAGCTTGGCCGGTTGCTGATGCAAGCAGACTGGAGAAACGGTTTCCTTTCTGTTTATCTCATCAATCACTGATGATGTGTAGAAGGATATGTCCACTTTGGAAAGAGCTTTGTGTAGCCTCTGTGACAGCTCAAACATTATAACATTTAAATGTTCTGTAAAGGAAAAGATTAGGCAAAAATAATTATGGTACCTATAAAGTGGACCTATCCACAGTCAGGCAGGTTATCATTTTCCTTCCATTTTTCAATTATGTGACACTTTGTGTTGGTCTATCACATAGAATCCAAATAAAATACATTTATGTTTTTGGTTGTAAATGACAAAATGTGGAATATTTCAAAGGAATTAATATTTTTTAAAGGCACTGTATCCCATGTTAGCTTAGTGCCTGCAAGCAGGATTCCTGTACGAACTCTACCTTTTGAGACTCAACCTCTCAGCGCCTCTGTAGTTCAGAAGGCAAGCTCTGTGAATTCTGTTACACAGTAGTGACTATCAACAGTGCGTTAATGAGTGTCATAGAGCTCAAGTAAGTAAATGTGTATGGATCTTCTGCATTACTTACTACTGACCCCTGCACAAAATAGGACTGACCTCTTAACTATGCGTTACTACTGACCCCTGAATTCTGCATAACCTTAGGCCCCTTTCACACTTATACGACTTCAAAGTCGCGCAATTTTGGATCAGTACAACTTCAAACTTTGGCATTAACCAATGAAAACATACATGGTGTGAGGCAATTCCTTTTCCTGCCACCGCAGTTGTCATTGCTGCTGCAGCAGTAGCAGTGCATGAGGAAGAAGAGGAGGAGAAGCTGAGGCGGGGAAGACGTCGATATTGGGTACATCCCATCATTGCGAATTGTGAAGATAGGGGTCAATTTTGGGTCCTCTATAATGATCATTTTTTTTTAACTATACACGGATGTCAATTAACAGGTGAGAACATCTGTGTCCATGTGTACTAGTTGTTCACACGTTGAATGTTGCTAATGGCCACCTCTTCTTATTCTAATTCTCAGTTTTGATGAGTTACTTGGCTTGGTGTCTAGCCGTCTAGAGCGACTTAATACTATGTTCAGAATAAGTATTCCACCTGTGGAAAGACTAATTATTACATTGAGGTAAGTTTTATCTCCACACCTGCCTCTCTCTGTCATAGTTGGAGGGGTTAGGGTTTTGCAGGGGTTATGGTTAGGGTTTGGGGATTGGAAAGGGCTAGGGATAGGCTAGGATTAGGCTGGGGTTAAAGTTAGGTGAGGGCTAGGGATAGGATATGGCGAGTAATAGTAATCGACTAAGGTTTGGAAGGGGTTAGGGTTTTGTGGGGGTTAGGGTTAGCTAGGGTTTATGGGGGTTAGTGTTAGGGTTGTCCCAATACCACTTTTTTAGGACCGAGTACAAGTACCGATACTTTTTTTCATGTATTTGCCGATACCGAATACCAATACTTTTTTTTAATGTCATGTGACAGTTTTCAAACCACAATACAGACTAATGATATGAAGAATGCTCCTTACATTGGGAAGAATGCTTCTTACATTGGTGGTCAGTGGGAAGGATGTCCCTTACATTGGTGGTCAGTGAGAAGAATGCTCCTTACATTGGTGGTCAGTGGGAAGGATGTCCCTTACATTGGTGGTCAGTGGGAAGAATGCTCCTTACATTGGTGGTCAGTGAGAAGAATGCTCCTTACATTGGTGGTCAGTGAGAAGAATGCTCCTTACATTGGTGGTCAGTGAGAAGAATGCTTCTTACATTGGTGGTCAGTGGGAAGAATGTCCCCTTCATTGGTGATCAGTGGGAAGAATGTCCCCTTCATTGGTGGTCAGTGGGAAGAATGTCCCCTTCATTGGTGGTCAGTGGGAAGAATGTCCCCTTCATTGGTGGTCAGTGGGAAGAATGTTCCCTTCATTGGTGGTCAGTGGGAAGAATGTCCCCTTCATTGGTGGTCAGTGGGAAGAATGTTGCCTTCATTGGTGGTCAGTGGGAAGAATGTTCCCTTCATTGGTGGTCAGTGGGAAGAATGTCCCCTTCATTGGTGGTCAGTGGGAAGAATGTCCCCTTCATTGGTGGACAGTGGGATCTTGTGTTTGTAGTTTGTCTTTGTAGTTTATCTTGTCTTTGTAGTTTGGGTCACACAAATCATAAATAGCTGGGCACTCACAAAAAAATCGAATGACTTGCTCGTTATTAAGGACGTCTTTTCTTCTTACCTGTTTGGAGCACATTGTTCCTGAGGGAAAAACCAGGAAGTGAATGTGTGGTGGAAAAATGTGCTTGAGAGGGGCTACTATGCTGAAAGGATTGGGTTGGACAAGGGTCAAAAAGCTGCTTGTGCTTACAAAGTTGTACTGAAATCATACTGAAATTGTGTCTATATTATTCAGGTACGATTTGCATGCTACTTGAGGGTTTAACATTGAGGTCTATGGACATCAACTCGCATGGAAGTTGGACCAAAGTAGTGCAGGGACTACTTTGAAGTCGGCACTACTTAAAGTCGTGCCAGTATGAATGGTGTTCATTGAAAATCATGGAGAATGACTTGTCATACGATTTTGCAGTACAAAATCGTGAGACAAGTCGTATAAGTGTGAAAGGGGACTAATACTTACCTCTGATCTAAACATCACTTACTATTGACTCCTGAACTCTGCATTACTTACTACTAACCTCAGCACTCAAATTTCAGTAGTATGTAACGCAGCAGCGTGCAGGGGTCAATAGTATGTAATGCTACTGCAAAGGTTGAATGCTTGTTTCCATCTAGGGGACCTGAAAAATCAGTTTTACTAACCCCGCTCTTCCCACATGCTTCTCTGTGCTACAAGACTGGTCCCTACAGCCTCCTCTTCCCAATGCTCTGGTGGTCAGATGCCCCTGACATAATCAAATTGATAATAATAACAGTCCACCTTGCTTGGTATTAGCAAATATATATACATATAAATCTTGAACAGTCCCAGTATGTTATGATAAAAGTGCTTGTGCTCTATAATAATCGTTCAAGCGTGTGGGGATATCCCCTGTAGAAAACTGTTGCTGGTGTCTCATGTCATGTGTTCTGCATTTCCATCTACATAGTTACATTTTTAGTCAGGTTAAAAAAAAGACACAAGTTTACCCAGTTCAACCATAAAAAAAAATAATAATAATATCGTACAATCCCATATACCCAACTCTACACCCAAAGCTGACCCAGAGGAAGGCGAAAAACCCCAGCAGAGCACGATCCAATTTGCTAAAGCAGGAGAAAAAATTCCTTCCTGATCCCCTGAGAGGCAATCGGATATTCACCTGATCAACTTTACCTATAAATGTTAGTACCCAGTTCAGAGGCGTTGCTAGGGGGGTGCGGTCCGCACCGGGTGACACCCACTAGAGGGGTGACACCATCCCGACGAAGTTACACAGCGATGCGCTCCTGTCCGGCCAGGTTCTTGGCACCGCCCGCACTCCCGCAGCATCGCTCGCTGCCGCCTGTTACACGAGAGCCAGGGAGGAGCCGCCTAGGAAAATCTTTCCATCCCCGGCTCTAGTGTAACAGGCGGCAGCAAGCGATGCTTCGGGAGTGCGGGCGGGGGCCGAGAACCTGGCCGGACAGGAGAAGCGTGTCTTAAAGGTCAAGAGGAGGAGCCTGGCAGGAGGAGCAGGTCTCGCACTGCATTAAGCCGCGCTGTATCTGAGGTCTGTGTTCGGAGGGGTGAGTGCTAATTATACAGGAAGGGGGATAGGTGTCTGTGCTGGCCTGGAAAAGGGAAGACCTGCACTCCTCTGTACTACCCACCTGCACCCTGAACCCACCACCCACCTTCATCTACCACCCACCTGCACTCGGCACTCTGTACCCACCTGCACTCTGTACCCTACACCCACCTGAACTCTGCACTCTGTATGTAGCACCCTCATGATATTTAATGACCCTTTAGGACCCTCCCACACCCAGTTGCTGTGGCACGCTCAACCCACCCACTTACTTTGGGGGAAGGGGGGGGGGGGGTGATACCATGTTTCACCACACCGGGTGACACCAACCCTAGTGAAGCCACTGACCCAGTTATATTATGTACATTTAGGAAATTATCCAGAAATTATCCAGTGCTTTCTTAAAGCAATCTACTGAGCTGACCAGAACCACCTCTGCAGGGAGTCTGTTCCACATTTTCACAACTCTTACTGTGAAGAAACCTTTCACAAAAAAAACAGGTGCACAAAATAGAGGCCCACAGTGCACTTCCGGCGCCAGAGAGTGTGATCAACTGGTTCTAAGCCCCAATGACGGGTAGTGGATATAGACAAAGATAAAAAACCTAATATCACAACAAAGGATAAAGGTAAATGCAGAGCAGCTGTTTAAGTATACGATGAAGAAAACATCAAATAAAATAGTATAAAAAATACACCAATATTTAGAACACAATAAAGGATCTATTGGTAAACAGCGCTAATGTTGGATAAGTGTCCAGCTTCACATCAAATAAATGAAAAATTATCACGTGGCAAAAAAAGTCCTAAAGTGGTAATAGTTTCTAGGATTAAGTGGGTAGTGCACCCTCCACCAACTCCAAATCTTCACCAACAGTGGCACTCGCCCACCTCTGGGGTTCACACTCACCAGAAGGATGAATAAAACAAGCCTTGAAAATCAATTCTTTTTCACTCAGAACTCCGTCACCATCTCAGAAAGCAGCAGGGGTTAATTCCCAATGTTGGTTCATATAAAACACCAAAAAATAGTGCAATACTGCTTTAATGAATTAACCCCTCATACAGAATACCCCGCTTCTGATCTGCTTACATTAAAGCCACTTGATAATGAACATGTAAGGTAGTATGTGATCACCGCTGTAGTACAATACCCGGAAGCCGCGCTTGATGATGCCCGCACAGCGCTGAAAAAAAATCCTTCCTGGATACAGCTCTCAAAGCGGTGGAACGTACTACTCACTCAGAATACTTCCTGTTTACGCCGTTGTAGCCACGTCCTGACGCGTTTCGTCACTTCCGACTGTCCTAGAAACACTTACCACTTTAGGACTTTTTTCATTTATTTGATGTGAAGCTGGACACTTATCCAACATTAGCGCTGTTTATCAATAGATCCTTTATTGTGTTCTAAATATTGGTGTATTTTATATATATATATATATATATATATATATATATATATATATATATATATATATATTTGCTACCACCGAGCTCGGTGGGCTGTTAATATTATTCGTTTGTCATTGCTTTTAGCAATTTTTTACTGCAGCTGGTTTACTATTGTGCATTTACTATTCCATTGGTGCTGTTTTTTTTATCAATAATCAAATTGATGCAGGGCCCATAACCCTGAATTGAACCAGAAGACACAGGCGGACAGTCTACAACTGAAGCATAGGGGAGCAGTTTCGGGAAAAATATTATTTTTTTTTTAATTCAGTTAGTAAATTTAACAAACATGCATATAACCAATCGTTGGGAAAAAAACTTGAATAAAGCTTTGCCTAGTGTAAAAATCCAAAAATTTATAGAAAAGTTAGGTCATGTTTAGCAATCTTTCTACTACTTAAAGCAAATTATCTGCAAGCACTTGTGTTAGTACACAGAAATTATCTTGTGCCCGATGGAGCACCTTGAATCCTGGTTCCAGGCTTTGCAGAGAGCCTTAAATTGTCTCCAAGTTGGGCTTAAACCCCATACTTCCTGACTCTAAGACCCACCTTCTGCAATTCAACTTTTAAATGTCAGAGCCTTAAATGCATACCAAGAACCTAGCATTTGACAGTTTAATGACAGGACTGGGCTTAGCCCTGTGGAGAGTGGAAGTTGATCTCAGCTTGAAGTGCAGTTGAGGCCCTATGTACAGTGAGGGAAAAAAAAGTATTTGATCCCCTGACGATTTTGTACGTTTGCCCACTGACAAAGAAATGATCAGACCTATCCAAGTCATTAGGGTTTCAAGGCTGACGTTTAGTAACTTGAACCTTCAGCACCCTCCATATATTTTCTATGGGATCAAGGTCTGGAGACTGGCTAGGCCACTCCAGGACCTTAATGTGCTTCTTCTTGATCCACTCCTTTGTTGTCTTGGCACTGTGTTCTGGGTCATTGTCATGCTGGAATACTCATGCACGACCCATTTTCAATGCCCTGGCTGAGGGAAGGAGGTTCTCACCCAAGATTTGACAGTACATGGCCCCGTCAATCATCCCTTTGATGCAGTGAAACTGTCCTGTCCCCTTAGCAGAAAAACACCCACAAAGCATAATGTTTCCACCTCAATGTTTGAAGGTGGGGATGGTGTTCTTGGGTTCATAAGCAGCATTCCTCCTTCTCCAAACACTGCGAGTTGAGTTGATGCCAAAGACCTTGATTTTGGTCTCATCTGACCACAATACTTTCACCCAGTTCTTTGAATCATTCAGATGTTCATTAGCAAACTTCAGACGGGCTTGTACATGTGCTTTTTTGAGCAGGGGGACCTTGTGGGCGCTGTCGAATTTCAGTTCTTCATGGCGTAGTGTGTTACCTATTGTTTTGAACACACAGAACTAACTGAACCTTATTGTGGCAATGTAATATTTGTGTTGGTAGGAAACAGTGGGAAAACAAAGACATTCAAACTCTCCATGCAGTCTGAATGCACTTATAGGCATGCTACATCAACTTGCTATACAGTGCATGTACCGGGGTTATGTTACTCTAGGTTGCCGCTCTAATCATGCCATTGGCTTCTCTACTTCAGTTAGCTTATTACTTTTATTAGTTATTATTTCAAAATGCCCATACCTGCATCATTTGTTGGTATTGATCGTGCAATTTAGCTCAGGTGATTTAATTGCAAATAATTGGTTCTAATAAGGGCCAGATTTAAAATCAACCATTCTAAAAGCAATCCTCTAATGAATGGGCTATGAAGCCCAATTACATTATTTACAGTAAATAATTATTACTGTAAGTACAGAAGAAAGCTCAAGAATAATATAATCAGTACTGGGGTACAGTAGACACTCTCTGTAATTGGGTGGCTTTAGTGAGCAACACCTAATCCCATTTGAAGATCCATGTAAATCCTTTTACAATGATAACCATAATATTGTAAATTGTTTTTGCCAAGGGCATTTTGTAGAGTCCTTTACATCTAACAGCCCTATCCCTTTACATAATAAATCTGTAAAGGAAAGTTTGTAGTGAGAGACAATCTATTTAACCAGGTACTGCAAGCAAAGGACACAAACACATACGTTTAAATGCAATTTGCTGATGTAATCTAACATATATTTAATTCTAATTAACCCAGTCAAGAGCATATTTCCATCAAATCTTAATTATATGTTCTGGAAATTCGACTGTGTGTGGCCAGCCCTACTGTAGAGATTAGGAGATCAAAATAAGATACTAAGGCTGGTCCATACAACAGTTAATGGGCAGGCTGAATGTACCAAGTTAACAACCAGCCTACCGGATTCTCTTGCGATTATCGGTAACGGCTGCTATAGTGACTAGAGATAATCACTGTCCTGGGGGGAAGCAGTCCCCGCCGGGAGCAGACAATGGCTCGGCAGGAGGGATTCCCCTGTCAGCACTGTCTGTGTTGATGAGGGAATCGTCTGAATTTCTTTCCTGCAACCCGTGATTGCAGGAAAGAAATTTGCACCGTGTATGGCCTGCCTAAGGGGTTGATTTACTAAAACTGGAGAGTGCAAAGTCTAGTGCAGCTGTGCATGGTAGCCAATTAGCTTTTAACTTCAGTTTGTTCAATTAAGCTTTGACAAGAAAAAAATGTAATCTGATTGTTTTCGAAGTAGAGCTGCACCAGATTTTAGTAAATAAACCCCTAAAAGTCACAAGATCCTGGTGAAAATGCCCAATAAAAACACAGAATGCTATAACTTCTGTTGCCTAATATCTACTTTAGGTTAAAGCGGGAGTTCACCCAAAAACCAACTTTCTGCAGTTAGATCCAGCATACTGCTGACATCTGCAGTATGCTGGTCTTTTTTTTTTTTTTTTTGGTACTTATCGTTTTAGCAGTATTTCTTCTATGGCTCCAAGCGGGGAATCCTGCGGGGAATGGGCGTTCCCGAAGGCAAGCAAGTTGATTGACGGCCTTCGATAGCGCGTCACGGCTTCCGAAAATACCAGAGGTGACACTTGGCTGTTTACGGCGCCTGCGCCTGCCGTGTAGAGCTGACTGCGCAGGCGCTGTAAATTGCCATAAGTCACTCGTGTGTATTTTCGGAAGCCGTGACGCGCTATCGAAGGCTGTCAATCAACTTGCTTGTCTTCGGGAACGCCTATACCAGGAAGTAATCCCCGCTCGGAGCCATAAAATAAATACTGCTAAAACGATAAGTACCAAAAGAAAAGACCAGCATACTGCAGATGTCAGCAGTATGCTGGATCTAACTGCAGAAAGTTGATTTTTGGGTGAACTCCCGCTTTAATATAAAAATTCACACCAAAGAATATATCCGTATACAGCGTTAAACCGCGTTTTACAGCTTTTACTGGCGCCTGCCGTTTTTTACATCTCTTTTGCGCTGGAGCCTCAGAACGTGCTGGTCCTGTTTTTTTTTTTGGAGCTTAAAAATGCCTATGCCACCTACAGTCCAAAAATGCCTGTGTGTGTGCATGAGGCCATTGAATAACATGGAGAGGCGTTTTTAAGCTGTAAAAAAACTCCTAAACGCGGCTGTAAAATGTCCGTGTATATGAGGCCTTATGCCTAAAATATGCATTTTAACATGTGTTGAAAAAATGCTCTGGCAGCAAAAGGGTTAATGACATATAATTGATAACAAATACTGTTATAGTTATTAGATACTTAATTTGTGTCTTTTATAGCCGTATGGCGTTTAGCTTTAAGGTTTCACATTGCACTGAAGACATTTTTTTCTTTACCTGTAAGAGATGCACTGAAAACTTGCTTATAATGGGCTGAAGACTGGAACACAGCTGGGATATTTACTTTCCTTTTAGGAACTAATGCAGACAGCACAATGTGCTTGGGTGGAAATGCAAGATCACAGGGGAGCGAGATCTAAAATGATATAAAAGAAAATCCAAGTAAGCAGAAAAAATATGTGTCTAATTGTCAGAAGCTCTTTAAAGAAAAAAAAGGCTACTTAAAAGATAAAGGGCAAGAGTTATAATTTATATATATATATATATATATATATATATATATATATATATATACATACATATACACACACACACACACACACACACAGTGATTCATAAAACATGCAGAGCAGTAGGGGCTCAACAAATAAATAACTGCACAAACTAGGGTTGTTCCGATACCACTTTTTTAAGACCGAGTACAAGTACCAATACTTTTTTTCAAGTACTCGCCGATACCGATACTTTTTTTAATCTCATGTGACAGCAGCACATGTGTCAGTAGTTTTTTATCTTTAACAATTTGTTTTTAATTTTTATCAATTTTTTTATTTTATTTATAATGCTTTCTTTTTTTTATGGGGGGGGGGGGGGGGGGACCGTGTCAGTGTGTTTTTTCTTTTCTTTTTTTTTTTATTTTCTACAATAATTTTTTTTTTTTTTTTTTTTTCAGCCCTGTTGGGGGGCTTTCGTGAGATATCAGGGATCTTAACAGACCTCTGACATCTCCCCTTTGAGACAGGGAAAAGGACTAGGGACACATGTTCCCCAGTCCCTTTCTCAGCAGCATCAGCTGCGCTGAAAATGAATGCAGAGAAGACAGCCTCTTCTCTTCATTCATAAACTGAAACATTGTAATCACATTTTACGATTCAGTAATGTGAATGGACAGAGTCAGTGATCACTGACTCTGTCCATTCGGAGCAGTAAGGAGCTGGATTTACCGGCTCCTACCCCGCTCTCCATCCTGCCAGTTCCAGGGGGTGGAGGAGGAGCACGGAAGGGGAGAGAAACACGGCGGAATACACGGCGGAATACACAGAGGAATACACTTTATAGCGGTGATTGGTGCCTGTAACTTCCCCATGCACTGATCACCCCTGACAGTACAAGTATCGGGTGAAGCATCGGGAGCATTTGCCCGAGTACAAGTACTCGGGCAAATGCTTGGTATCGGTCCCGATACCAATACTAGTATCGGTATCGGGACAACCCTAGCACAAACACAGTGCAAACTCTCATGATCTCGGTTGCCATTTGCTCACCAGATTTGTCTAGCAAATTATTTAAAGTGATACTAGTCACTATTCAAGTATGTATTCTTAACTCCAAAAAGTACATTTTATTGCTCTGTCTCCTCCAAATTCTTTTTTTTTTTTTTTCTTTACCACCTCAGCTTTTTACCAAATTCTAGAGACCCGCTCATGATTTGATGCTTCTTACGTCTCTATTTGAGGTTTGCATCATGTGTGGTATATATTCTGTATGCTATCTTTCTCTTTTTTTTTTTTGATATTTCTTAAATATAAATATTCGTATACATAGCAATATAGATGCCAACCACCTGGAGGGGCAGCCAGGTCACGACCCCGCTGTTTTTCCCCCTGCGCCCCGTGTTGGCTAGTCGAAACTAGATTATCATATAACAAGAAAGACACTTATATATTTATTTATTTTATTTTTATTTTAAATTTGCGCCCACCCTCCCTCCCCTCATGGCTCCCAGGAATCTCCTGCTTGTCCCTAGAAAAAAAACAAGAAGAAGAAGAGGGAAAAGGAAGAAGACTTAGCCTCTGCTGTTCGGCTAAAGATAAACTAGGGAAATGGAAAAGAAGAGGCAAAATATAAATAGAAAAGAGCCGAAGAAGGAGAAAGATATATGTGTCTCGCTATAGAATGACAGAGGGAGGGATGAAAATATTTGCGAGACCCTTGCATATATCTTGTATCAATCAGACCCTAACTCTCTCTGCATAGCTCCATGTTTTTTTATATTCCTTCCATTTTCCCCATTTCTCCCTATGTTCGCTATTCATCTCCAAATAACTATCCTTTAGCTCTTCTAATCTATACGTTTCCTCCACCGCGTCTATCCAACTCCAGATATGTGGGCTTTCCGTCTCCTGCCACTTCTTAGGTATAAGTCTCTTGGCTGCATTTAAAAGGTGGGGGAGTAGGGACTGCTTGTATTTTTTTACGCCCTCTTGGCTGCCATGAAAGAGGACGACCCATGGGTCTTTCTTGATCTCCTCTCCCGTGATAATCTTTATTTGGCTCAGTATTGTGTCCCAATAAGTTTGGATTTTAGGGCATAGCCACCATAAATGGGCCATCGTACCTCTTTCTGGGCAGCCCCTCCAGCAGTCTGACCTGCTTTAAATTTGTTTGCTTTGTCCGGGGTGATATACCATCCTGAGAGGCACTTATAATTTGCTTCGGCTGTTCGTATATCTATTGCAGATGAGTGGGTTAATTGAGTGATCCTCTGAACAGTGTTAGTCCCCCTCGTGATCCCTAACTCTCTTTCCCATTTGTCTATAAAAGGTGCTTCGCCCCGAGTTCCTAACTTAACCAATAACCCGTACAATTTAGTGATTGTGCCCTTAGAATTCTTAGATTTACAAATTTTCTCGAGTGAAGTCAGCTCCGCCTCCGTCCGTAATGGGTGGGGGAGGTGCCGCACAAAGTGAGTCAACTGGGAGTAATGCCACCTATCCAGATTCCAATAGTCCGTTTTGGCTTTCAAATCTTCATAGGTCATTATCTCTCCATTTTTAATAATATCCCCCAAGTGCGCTGTGTCTCTCCTAATCCAGTTCCCTCCTATTTTTTTTTCCCCAGGTGGGAAATAAGGGTTTTCTTTTAGATTCATTAAAGGGGAATTAAATTTCCCTTCTAATTGTGCCTGCGTCCTGTCCCACATTCTTAAAGTGTCCCGTGTTATATCGTGTATTTTGTGATCTAGTGCTCTGTGTTGTGCAGGGATCCAAATAATGTTATTCAGATAATTATTTGTTAGCGCTTTCTCAATTTGCACCCACCTTTTATCTGTCCTGTCCCGAGCCCACTCTACCGCACGCGATAAGACCGCCGCCTTATAATAACTTTTGATGTCCGGGACTGCCAGACCGCCGAGTGGCTTGCCCTGTTTTATTATGGAGAGGGATATTCTATGCTTTTTATTTTTCCAAACGTAATTTAATAACAAAGTGTTAAGGATTCTCAGAAATTGCTGGGGGAGAGCAATTGGGACTAATAAGAATTTGTAGAGAATTTTAGGAACTACCACCATCTTCAACATATTTATGCGTCCAATCCATGATATGGGTTTATTGATCGTTCTTTTAAATTCATTCTTGATCTCATTTAATAAGGGAATATAGTTTATTTTATACATCTTCTGTATTGTGTTGGCAAGTTTTATTCCTAGGTACTTAAGTTCTTTAGTCCAGGGGAACACGCATACTTCCTTAACTAAATATACCTCTCTTTTATTTAAATTAATGTTCAGAACTTCAGATTTGGTTACGTTAATTTTAAAGTTGGAGATAGCGCCGTATTGTTGCAACACTCTAGAAAGCTTGGGGATAGATTTGACTGGGTTAGTTACATAAAATAATATGTCGTCGGCAAAGGCCGATAGTTTGTGTTCCTCCCCTTCTACTCTCACTCCGTTGATGTCCGGGTCATTACGAATAGTGGCCAACAGCGGCTCTAGGGATAGAATAAAGAGGAGGGGAGACAATGGACACCCCTGTCTTGTCCCGTTTTTTCATCTCGAAGGGTTCCGATAGTATGCCATTAATTTTTATTTGCGCGGTAGGGTAGTGATATAATGTTTTGATCCAGCGGGACATCCTGCTTCCTATTCCCATGACAGTGAGAGTTTCCATCATGAGCCCCCAGTCTACCCTGTCAAATGCTTTTTTAGCATCGACTGACAGGAATAGACCTGGGGACTCGTTCTGCCTTATGGTCTGGAGCAGAAGAATTGCCCTTAGGCTGTTATCTTTGCCCTCTCTGTTGGGCACAAAGCCTACCTGGTCGGGGTGCACCAATAAGTGCATGACCCCTTTCAGGCGGCCCGCCAGAATTTTTGCAAAAAGTTTGATGTCTGTGTTTAACAGAGAGATAGGTCTGTATCCCGAACAGAGAGAGCTATCCTTGCCTTCCTTCAAGATTATTGCAACCACAGCCGCTATAGCTCCGCTGCTAGTTTCAAATTCCGACCCCAGTCCATTAAAATATTTGCACAGCCTCGGTATCAGGATGTTACTAAATCTCTTATAATAAAAGGTGGAAAACCCGTCCGGCCCCGGACTCTTTCCGCCAGTGGTGGAATTTATGGCCCTTTTTATTTCTTCCTCGGTTATGGGGTGGTCAATGGTCAAGCTTTCCATCTCCTCCAATCTAGGAAGTCCTGCATTATCAAGAAACTCTCGGGTCTCCTCCTCCCTTTCCCCTACCTGCCGACCTGGGTGTTTTATTGTGTATAGGTCCTCGTAATATTTTTTGAATGTGTCCGCGATTTCGCAGGTTGCGTAAACCAATTTCCCGTCTTTACCTTTAATTTTCTCAATATAAGTCCTGGCTTTCTTTTTTTGGGCCATTTTAGCTAAAAGTTTGCTTGGTTTGTTTCCCCATATGTACCTCTCTTTGGAAATGCAGTTTAGTTTATACCTTGCTTCTTGTTCCATGATCTCCTTGAGTGCGTCTCTTTTTAGAATTAAATTATGATAAGTCACTTTTGATCTCAGCGCTTTGTGTTCGCGTTCTAGAGTCTCTATCTCTTTCCTCAGGGTGATAGCTTTGCTTTTTCTCTCTTTTTTTTTTTTGCGCCCTCTGCAATTAGAATCCCTCTGATAAAAGCTTTGTGCGTCTCCCACAGGGTTGCGCTGGTAATCCCCTCTGTGTCATTCGTGAGGAAGAATTGTTTTAATTCTGCCTCCACCCTGCTTCCCCCTCTTTCATCGTGGATCAGGCTATCATCCAGGCGCCATGTCGGCCGCTGTCTCCTTTGTGTAGCTAATAAAATTTTCATAGAGACAGGGGCATGGTCCGATACAGTCATAATTCCAATTTCCGTCTCCGTAATAGAGTCAATCAGCCTGTGGTCCGCCAGGATGTAGTCGATCCTGGAGTACGTTCCGTGGGGGGGGGGGGAGAAAAATGTGTAGTCATGTTCATTTGGATGGTTAATCCGCCAGACATCCACTAGTTGACAATCATGGAGCTTATGTTTAATTCTCTGTAGATGCGCATTTTTTGTCTCCCTCCCACGGAACGTGCTATCTTCTGTTGGGTTCAAGACAAAGTTTAAATCGCCCATCAGGATTATAAATCCCTCGGCGAAGTTGTTCAGTTTTCCCAGAATTTTATTTAGATATTGGGTTGGGTGTACGTTTGGGGCGTAAATGTTAGCTAAAGTGTAAATAATATTTTCAATCCTTATTTTAAGGAACAAGAATCTCCCTTCTGGGTCAGTCATCCTTGCCTCCAAGGTAAACCCGAACCCTCTTGTAAACCCAATTGCCACTCCCCTTGCGCGTTTTGAGATGGAGTCGCCGTAGAACCAAGTAGGGTACGCCGGGGAGTAAAGCTTGATATTAGCATCCAGGGTCAAGTGAGATTCTTGAATAAACACTACATCCGCTCTAAGTTGTTCAATCTCTGCTAAGACCTTTAATCTTTTACCTGCTGAATTTAATCCCTTTACATTATAGGATAAAAATTTTACTTCTGTCATTTCCAATAACTAAGTCACCTCCTTAAACACACGGGAATTTTCGGGCAGATCCCTGGGAGCCATAATCCCCATCCCACCCCCCTCCCCTCCCCTCCCCTCCACCCCCCCCTCACCCCCCTACCCAGGCCAGATCATCGCCCCTGAACCGTAGGGATCCTTGGTATCCCCTACCCATCGGTTCTTGTGGATGAGGTGTAACACCCCACGCCCCTCCCTCCTGTTCTCACAGGACTTGATCTTGTATGGGAGGGATTACTGATCTGCCCTCCTTGTGCCCTTCTCTAATCACCCCCCAGCCCTCCCTCCCTCCCCCCCCCCCATCCCGTCGGGTCGCCTCGCTCACGACCGTCCCAAGGGGCGGGCTGTTTTCTGAAAACTATTCAACCCATCCTGGTAATTCTATAACCGGCATATCCAATTTACGGCAGAACCCTGCAAGTTCCTCGGGAAATATTAATTTAGCTGACACTCCCTCTTTATGGCCTATCAAACAGGCCGGAAAGCCCCATTGGTAGTTTATATTGAGTTGGCGCATCTGTTCCAAGAGAGGTTTTAGGTGTCTTCTTCTGGCCAGGGTTTCCCAGGCCAGATCCGTGAAGATCTGGATCTCCCTGCCGTCGTAGGATAAGGGAGGTTTTCTTCTCAATTTTAACCAAATCGTCTCTTTGTCTTCAAAATGTCTAAACCTCACAATTATGTCCCTGTGCCAATTCCCTCCTCCCTCCCTCGTCTTCCCCACACGATGGACCCGTTCTATTTTAAGGGGACCTTCCGAGGCATTATCAAGGAGGGGGAGGAACAAATCATTGAGAATTTTCCTCAGGTCTTCGCCCTTCTCCTCCTTGACAGATCGTAATCTTAGGTTTTGCATTCTATTGCGGTTCTCTTGATTTTCGAGACGATATTGCAGCCATCTCTGGTTTTGTTTCATGGTCAGGTGTTGAATTTTCAATTCATTTAAATCCAGGTCCTGTTTTTCTATTTTTTTTCTCGGCTTCCTCTACCCGTTCCAGCATGTGGAATAAGTCCGTTCTTAATGTACTGATTTCCTCTTTTATAACGTTCTCCAATCCCTTTAACATTGCAGCCATTTCACCCGTGGTTGGGATGTGAGAGTCCGAGCTATGTTCTTCCACTTGGCTAACTACATGCTCCAACTCTATTAAAGTGTCAGCTATTGGGGTTGCTGCCCCCACTCCTCCCTTTTTATTTACCCCCGTTTTTTCTGGGTTTTTTATCGGGCCTGGGCTCTTTGAGCACCCGCCCGGGGTCATGTAGTGTCTGATCGTAGTGGGAGAGGGAATATCCTTTGGGGCTTTCGAAGCAGCCCCCCTTGTTGATCTATTCATTTTGTGTTTCTTTGTCGCTCTAATGCGTTTCCCCAGTTTGAGCAGTAAGTGAGGGGCCTCGCACCCCCCCATTTTTTTTTTTCAAAACAGCGCAGTTTTTATTGCTCACTGAGGCGTGATTACCTAAGGGTAGGAGAGGTTGGTTTTTTTTTTCTTAATCAGAAGTTGCCACCTGATATTTCCAAAAGTTTTAGGGGTTCCGGGGATTGACCCGTTACCCTAAGATGAACATGGGGCAGGCGGGTCAGTCTCTCTCTATTTTTAGAAGTGTTGCACCCCCCAGTTCAATTAAAGGCCTTTTCTTGAGGGATTTTCCACTTAGAAGGGCCTAGTGGTTTTAAGCCGCAGACCTCCAAGGGGGGGGGGGGGTTAAATTTACACCCCCTTCTCCCTTTTTTTTTTTGGGGGGGTTCGTGTTCCTCCTGAGTATGGTAAGGCGTACTACACGCAATCCCCTAGGATTGCACTCCGCTTCTCTGGTTTTTGATGCCTTGGGTCAGTATAGTAAACCTGCCCAATGGGCCAAGTTAAACCTGGGGGGTAAAACTTCTCGGATGTTTCTGCTGATGCCTCCGTTCAGCCCCCCCGTAATTTGGCAGCCCTTTACAAAAGGTGGGGACAAAAGTCTCTTGAAAAACTGGCACGTTTACACTTAGCACCCGTGTGTTTCTTTTTTGGGTTGATAGCCAGCCTTATTATTTAGAGTTGAAAAAAATTTGCATGAAGTCCCCTGATGTTCAAACCCATACTCCAGGGCAACACCCCTCACCAAATTGATTATGGTTTGCGGGGGTAAATAGTGTCTCTGGAATGTCAGATACTCTTCCGCACTCCCACCCAAATCAATATCCGCGGTGTTTAAAGCTGAAACCCCATAGACCTATGGGCTATGGATGCTTGAACTCACGTGTAAATAGATATGAGGGGAAAAAGCAAAGAAAATACTAGTGCGGTACAGCGTCCCTGCAGAAGCCCCTATAATGCTTTACAGAATATAAGCAGTTACTCAGTTCATCCTTATTATTGATTTCTTCCTCCAATTAGTAATTTACAGATGCAGGACCTCTGGGAATATAGTTAATTATCGCAGCTTGTTTTTACCTGTCCCCTGCCATCAGGGCATTGGTCCATGCTCCATAAGTTTCAGTGATATGGTCTTATGGAGAGAAAAAGAGAAAAAAGGATCCATATTACCTGGAGGTTTCCCATCCGATAGGATGTCCTGGACTCACTACCGACAAGAGGGGGGAGGTGGGCAGCAGACAGGAGCGCCACGAGTAGAGGCTTCCTTGTGTTCAATCCATGCTGTACCTCATCTGCTGTCTCCCGGAGAGGCGCGGGGGGGGCCGGAGGGTGCGGGGCTATCGGAAGGCGGCGGAAGCTGGTCTTTTCCGCTATGGAAGGGCTAACCTCGCGGTGAGTTCCCTCGCTGCAGTGCATGTCAGTATACACAGTGCAGCACACATACAGCTCAGTATACCAGCCGTCAGGGGCGTCGTTAGGCCTGGGCTTAGGAAGCTGGAGCCCCGAATGGGTCCCTGCAAAGCCCAGAGTCCCGGACATATAGCTAGCCGTTGTTACCCCCGAGCAGCGAGCACCAGGACCAATCTGATCCCGAGTGCCGCCGAGACCGAGTCCTGACAATTGTGGCCGAGTCCTGCCGAGTGCGATAGCAGGCTGGTCCCGCCTTCTGGAGCCCAACGCCTATGATGGACGTCCCACTGATCCAATTGCGGGACGTGTGACGTCCATCATATGCGCCCGAAGCTCCAGAAGGCGGAAATTACAATACCGCGGCACCACGCCACATCACCTAGATGATCCCCACTCGGAGCTCGGGCGCCTCTCGGATCGTTTGGGAGAGATCAAGCCAGCGGAGGAGCGATCGGGTGATAGCAAGGTAAAAAGGCCACTATGTCCAACAGGCAGTAAAGTAAATGCAAAGTCAGGTAGGTGTATGTATGTCAGGTAGGTAGGTGAGGTTAGTGTAGGTCAGGTAGGTGTATGTATGTCAGGTAGGTGTATGTATGTCAGATAGGTGGTGTATGTATGTCAGGTAGTCAGTGTAATTGTCAGTGTGTCAGGTAGGTGAGTTTAGTGTTCAAAATTGATGGGCAATGGTAAGCCAGGCAGCAACCAGCAAGTGAGCTTACCCCCCACCGCCCAGCCAAAAAATCCCACGCCATGACCATCCCGAATCCAAAACCGTTCCGCCGCCGCCCCCCCGGTGCCGACCTCGGGCCGAAGCGGCGCCGCCGCCCCCCCGCCGCCGGCCTCGGGGTAAAGCACCTGGTCTTCTTGCCACCTAGCAACGCCCCTGCCAGCTGTACATGTCAATAAATGCCTGAGAACTTGTGAATGTGTGAGGAGCAATGCCTCAAGGGACAGGAAGTGATTGGTTCTAAAGTCAGTAAAGTAAAGTTTTTTTTAGCTTGGTATAGAGCAGTGATGGCGACAGATCCCTGTTCTGTCAGGGAGAGGAGAGAGATCTGCTGTTTCTAATAATCAGGAACAGCGATGTTTCTCTAAACTCCGTCAGTCCCCTCCCTCCACAGTTAGAAACACCCCCTAGGACACACTTAACCCCTTGATCACCCCCTAGTGTTAACCCCTTCCCTGCTAGTGACATTTAAACAGTAATCAGTGGCTTTTTGCTGTATGAATGTCTCTGGTCTCAAAAAAGTGTCCGATCTGTCCGCTGCAATGTCCCGCTAAAAATCACAGATCGTCACCATTAGTAGTAAAAAAGAAAAATATTATAATAAAAATGCCATACATCTATCCCCTATTTTGTAGACGCTATGACTTTTGCGCAAACGAATCAATAAACACTTATTTACATTTTTACCAAAAATATGTAGAAGAATTCATATTGGCCTAAAAAAAAAATTTGATATGCATTATAGCAAAAGGTAAAAAAAATATATATATATTTTTTTTTTATAAAAAATTGTTGGTCTTTTTTTGTTTATAGCTCAAACAATAAAAACGCAGAGGTGATTAAATACCACCAAAAGTAAGCTTGATTTGTGGGAAAATCGTGACATCAATTTTGTTTGGGTACAGCATCGCATGACCGCACAATTGTCAGTTAAAGCGACACAGTGCCGTATTGCAAAAAATGGCCTGATCATTAGGGGGGAAATCCTTCCGGGGTTGAAGTGGTTAACATGGTTTCCTATGGTAAATCTGCCTAACAAATTGCCCAAAAAAAAGCATAATGCCGCGTACACACAATCATTTTTCGTCATGAAGAAAACATTGTTTTTCAAAAACGTCATTTAGAATGATCGTGTGTGGGCTACACATCATTTGTCAGGTTCTGAAAAACGACAAAAAAAAAAAAAATTCGAACATGCTGCATTTTTAAACGTCGTTTTAAACAATGTAGTTTTTCGGGTTGTAAAAAATGATCGTGTGTGGGCTAAAATGACGTAAAATACCCGCGCATGCTCAGAAGCAAGCTATGAGATGGGATTGCTCGTTCTGGTAAAACTACCGTTCGTAATGGAGTAAGCACATTCATCACGCTGTAACAGACAAAAAAGCGCAAATCGTCTTTTACTAACACGGAAGCAGCCCAAAGGCGTATGGAACTTCCCCTTTATAGTGCCGTCGTACGTGTTGTACGTCACCGTACTTTGCTAGATCATTTTTTTAAAACAATGGTGTGTAGGCAACGTTGTTTTAATGATGAAGTTGGGAAAATTTTGTTTTTTGGACATGAAAAACAACGTTTTCTTTCATGCTGAAAAATGATCGTGTGTACGCGGCATAAGAAATGCAAAATCATGTGTGCAAAAATGCAAAACGCACAGCAAAAAAGCACTGCAGAAATGGATCAAAAGCAAACTGCATAGGTGTGAATCGAGGCTTATGCTGACCATACACGTATCGATTTTCGGACGGTATAATATTCATACGAAAAATCGTTGTACAATTGCTGAATTAAAAAAATGTTGTTTAAAATTTTCACTTGCTCTTAAAATTCTTTTTTACACGTTTCGAATTTCGAAAGAATTTTCTTTAGAAAATCGTATTAAAGAATTTTCGTATGAATTTCGCACCGTTGGTGGGCTGCAGCAACAGCCGATTTTCGTGCGGCAAACAAATTTGAGGAATCCGACATGTTGAAAATTTTTTGAAAAACAAACGATTTTCTGATCAATGATTGGAGAATAGTGCGAGAAATGTAATATAAAAAAAATGTGCATGAAAAGAACATTCCCGGAGAGAAACGAATATTCCTGGCAACATGAAGGTTTGGTCGGCCGAATTTCGAAAATCAATGGTGGCATCATCGGATCACAAAAAAAACGAACTTTCTGATTTTGAAAAGAAAATTCGTTATTTGACCAAGAAGTTTTCTATTCTGCCCCTTCAAGTTTTCCCCATCACTGTGGTAGAAAACAAACGTCGATTTGACCTCACTAACGATTAGAAAATGTAACAAATGTTCTTATAATTCTATTTTTTTTCAGAGTGGATTAGAGATTTTGCTCCCTAACCATATAGTTGGTTATTTATATTTACCACTGCATAGAGATATTTAAGAATAAATTGCCTTTTTTTTAAACTCTACATATTAACTTAATTATACACCATTTTTTTTTAAGGTTATTATCTGATTAATCTAAACAATAAATCGGCCAACTAATCGATTATGAAAATAATCGTTAGTTGCAGCCCTAATTTCCTCTCACTTCTTGTTTTGACTATGAGACAGGAAGTTAAGGTAAATATCCCCAATGGGACACAGTACATTATTTTTCCTACTACTAGCATGCCTTAGTTTTGTAGCAAAGCAGTACCAAGAGCATGATCATAAACACAAAAGAGAGTGTGACATGTGGCCCTCAATACCCCGCCAATAAAAGTATTTTACAGTGAATAAAATACTTTTATTTTCTTTCTCATCAGTTGAGGAAAACAGGAAGTCTTTCACCTTCGGATGTCCAAAAGCAGTACAGCTAAGGTGTGGACAACAAAGCAAACAATCGCCAACATCATCAAGAAAACTTGGGACTCCTTGCAGAACCACTTGCAGGACCTATACCTGAAGCTGGCATCAGATGAGGATGAAACAATCCACCATGTGGAATTAAGAGAATGTATAAACAGAAAACTAGGTGGCAGCCTTGCAAATCTGGGAAACAGATGCTTGATGCCAAAACGCCAAAGAGGCTCTCACAAATCTAATGCCGCGTACACACACAACCGTGCAATTTTTTTAATTGGTCGTGAAAAACGGTCGTGTGTAGGCTCCAGAGCATTTTTTTCGATGAGAAAAATGTCCGTTAAAAATTTAGAACCTGATCTATATTTTGTCGTTGTTTTTCACGCCGTGAAAAAACGGTCGTATGTACGCTTTAACGAGGGGGGAAAAAACGGGCATGCTCAGAAGCAAGTTATGAGATGGGGAAATTAGCATAAGCAGCCCAAAGGGTGGCCCCATTCGAATGGAACTTCCCCTTTATAGTGCCTTTGTACGTGTTGTACGTCACCGCGCTTTGCTCGAGCATTTTTTTTCACGATCGTGTGTATGCAAGGCAGGCTTGAGAGGAAATCACGTTGAGAAAAACTTTGTTTTTTTTCCATGACATGAATAACGGTCATGTGTACGCGGCATAAGAGTGGAAGCTGACCCCTAAGACCATAAACTTGAATATTGGTGTGTTTAAGCCACCGAGCAGAACAAGAAGTCAGGGCTCTGTTCTGAGATCCTTTCTGGATGATAAAAAAAAAAAAGAATTCCTTTTTCAGAAAGAAGCAGTGGCTGACAAACTCAGACAGCCGGTGTCACATGTAAGAAGCAGTGCAGTGCTAGACAGCCGGTGTCACATGTAGAAAGCAGTGCAGTGCTAGACAGCCGGTGTCACATGTAGAAAGCAGTGCAGTGCTAGACAGCTGGTGTCACATGTAGAAAGCAGTGCAGTGCTAGACAGCCGGTGTCACATGTAGAAAGCAGTGCAGTGCTAGACAGCCGGTGTCACATGTAGAAAGCAGTGCAGTGCTAGACAGCCGGTGTCACATGTAGAAAGCAGTGCAGTGCTAGACAGCCGGTGTCACATGTAGAAAGCAGTGCAGTGCTAGACAGCCGGTGTCACATGTAGAAAGCAGTGCAGTGCTAGACAGCCGGTGTCACATGTAGAAAGCAGTGCAGTGCTAGACAGCTGGTGTCACATGTAGAAAGCAGTGCAGTGCTAGACAGCTGGTGTCACATGTAGAAAGCAGTGCAGTGCTAGACAGCCGGTGTCACATGTAGAAAGCAGTGCAGTGCTAGACAGCTGGTGTCACATGTAGAAAGCAGTGCAGTGCTAGACAGCCGGTGTCACATGTAGAAAGCAGTGCAGTGCTAGACAGGCGGTGTCACATGTAGAAAGCAGTGCAGTGCTAGACAGCCGGTGTCACATGTAGAAAGCAGTGCAGTGCTAGACAGCCGGTGTCGCATGTAAGAAGCAGTGCAGTGCTAGACAGCCGGTGTCACATGTAGAAAGCAGTGCAGTGCTAGACAGCCGGTGTCACATGTAGAAAGCAGTGCAGTGCTAGACAGCCGGTGTCACATGTAGAAAGCAGTGCAGTGCTAGACAGCCGGTGTCACATGTAGAAAGCAGTGCAGTGCTAGACAGCCGGTGTCACATGTAGAAAGCAGTGCAGTGCTAGACAGCCGGTGTCACATGTAGAAAGCAGTGCAGTGCTAGACAGCTGGTGTCACATGTAGAAAGCAGTGCAGTGCTAGACAGCCGGTGTCACATGTAGAAAGCAGTGCAGTGCTAGACAGCTGGTGTCACATGTAGAAAGCAGTGCAGTGCTAGACAGCCGGTGTCACATGTAGAAAGCAGTGCAGTGCTAGACAGCCGGTGTCACATGTAGAAAGCAGTGCAGTGCTAGACAGCTGGTGTCACATGTAGAAAGCAGTGCAGTGCTAGACAGCCGGTGTCACATGTAGAAAGCAGTGCAGTGCTAGACAGCCGGTGTCACATGTAGAAAGCAGTGCAGTGCTAGACAGCCGGTGTCACATGTAGAAAGCAGTGCAGTGCTAGACAGCCGGTGTCGCATGTAAGAAGCAGTGCAGTGCTAGACAGCCGGTGTCACATGTAGAAAGCAGTGCAGTGCTAGACAGCCGGTGTCACATGTAGAAAGCAGTGCAGTGCTAGACAGCCGGAGTCACATGTAAGAAGCAGTGCAGTGCTAGACAGCCGGTGTCACATGTAGAAAGCAGTGCAGTGCTAGACAGCCGGTGTCACATGTAGAAAGCAGTGCAGTGCTAGACAGCCGGTGTCACATGTAGAAAGCAGTGCAGTGCTAGACAGCCGGTGTCACATGTAGAAAGCAGTGCAGTGCTAGACAGCTGGTGTCACAGCCAGGCAATAGAAAAAGATTTGCTTATGAAGAAGCAAATCTGACCTGGACAGAAGAGCAATTTCTAGGTTGAAGTGAAAGGCAAAAACTACCTTAGGCAATATCAATCGAGCACACAATCACTGCTCTCACGCTTATCTCGGAGATGTTATCAATTGGAGTGGTATAGCACATGAGGAGGTGTTACCTTTTGTGAATCTAAGCAATATTACACTATAGTTTTTTCTTTTTTTTGATACATCTGGAGTTCCAGTTACCCAAGGAGGTCCTAAACAGCCTAAAGGAGTTGCGTTTACATGCGTTGTTGCTGCACTCGATTGAGCAGCCCTGACGTCTGGTGAGTGGGTATCTGGCTATTTGGAGTGTTTGAAGATTTTGCTGCACTTTATGAACTTTTTTTGATTAACTTTTTCATCTGCTTGTATTTACAGGAAATAATTTTCAGAGGATAAGACTGTGTCTAGTATGTTCAAGTTAAAAGTGCAGGGGGTACGATCAGTATATACAACAGAGGAGTACAACGTGTATGGTGGCAGACTGTGCAGAGGGATGTGTAAGGAGTTTGAAAATGGGTGATATGTGCACCAAAAGAATATGGGGGGGGGGGTGAGCATTTGAACCCTTGGAAGGACAGTATAGGATTGAGGGCCAGTTCACACTACATGTAGTCCGGTGCATTTTGTTCCAATTCTCTCCTGCATATACTGGCAACCATCATACCCTTCTCGTTTCTCTCATGCAAAAACTGTCCCATGTTATACCTTCCCAACTCCTGTCCTGAAAATATTTCTACCACAATACCTTTTGTGCTCCTCTTCTGTACATACTGCCTTCCCTCATATCCTCTGCACTCCAATTCTGCCCTCTTAAGCTTTGCTTTCCTCTCCGAACTCCTGTCCTACACATCCCGTCTGCTGTCATACCCTCGGCACTTATCTCCATAATCCTTTGCCATAATACTTCCTGAAGTCCTCTCCTGCACATGTTCCCTACCATCAAAGCCTTTACAATCCTCCCCTATACATACTGCCCACTTAAAGAGGTTGTAAAGGTTTGTTTTTTATTTTCTAAATAGGTTCCTTTAAGCTAGTGCAATGTTGGTTCACTTACCTTTTCCTTCCATTTCCCTTCTAAATGTTTTTTTCTTTGCCTGAATTTTGCACTTCCTGTTCCTCCTCAGTAAACTTGCCACCATCATCCGAGCGGTGGTTAGTCAGCCTGAACAGCTTACTGAGGAGGAACAGGAAGTGAGAAATCCAAACAAAGAAAAAAAACATTTAGAAGGAAAATTTAAGGAAAAGGTAAGTAAACCAACAATGCACTAGCTTAAAGGAACCAATTTAGAAAATAAAAAAACAAACCTTTACAACCCCTTTAAACACTTATTTTGCATTATTTGTAATATCACTTTATCTCTTCTGGATCCGAGACACTTTTGCTAGAACAGGTAAAATCAGATACTAAAATGACACCCCGCATATAAAACATGAAAAAAGAAAGTGAATTTTGTAAGGTCCTAGGACATGTTATATTTGTACAGCCAAACTAAAGGTGAATTTTTAAATACATATCTTAAAAAAGTTGAGTACAGACCTGCTCATCTCCTGTGTCATGGAAAACCAAGTTCTTTCTCTTCATATGAGGCACAGAACCACTAGCTGTAGTAAGAACATTTGTGATCCGCTCCACCCTTGAAACAGCAGCATTCTGACAGCCAGGTCTTTGCTTCAACAGACCATTCTGCTGTTCCTGGGCTAATTCTGTATCATCATTCTGGATCCCCTCTATTTTTTCAGGGTGTCTAAAGACGCTTTGTGCACAGAATTCAGTGTTCTCTTCACAGTTATTTTTTTGTGACTTTTCCGAAGAAACATCCTGATATTTTAACCATTTGCTTGGCTGATTACTTGATGGCTCAGGAAAACTTTTAGGTGGTCCCAGTAATGTAGGACCAGTGCCTAAGCATCTGGAAAGATAATTTCCACCTTGACCTTTGTCATCTACAATGGTAGACTGTTTTTCCTGGAAGCTGTAAGAATTCGTCTTTATTAAGGATCTGTATTGCTTCTGAATTTCAGGAACGTCATATTCACCATGCATAGGATCTAAGCTGGGACTAACAACAGTCTCTGGTTGAATTATTTGTGGTACTTGCATCTGAAGCCGGGACCGTAATTTTGATAGTTTTTCAGAGTTCACAAAATCTTAGGCGGAGATAAAAAAAAAAAAAAAAAAGGTAGTTTTAGCTACTTTGTATTGCCTTTCATTTCTAACTATCAGCAGTTCAGCACTATAAGATTACATTTTGGAGTATCATTGTGAACTGTTCATACTTGGTAATCTTTGAAAAAGACAAATCAGTAAAGGACTAGCAGCCAACAAAAGAATGTGTAGGCAATCTTGGTCGTTAGATTTATGCGTTTCACTCCTCAGCTTACTGTTAGCTGTCACCCGACGCTCATAAATTTTGCAGAATCTAGAACAGTGTTTCTCAACTTTTTTCAATCAAGGCACCCTTTAAAATGATGTACAACCTCGAGGCACCACATTCTAAAATGTAAAAAACTAAACCAATAGCTTTACATAACGCAGCAACATCCACACACATTAGAGGCAACTTATTGTTTCAAAGCAAATACACCTTTGCACACTGGTACTGACTAGTATTCCAAGGTTTCACTTCACCCTCAGTTTCTCTTCGTCATTCAGCTAATGTGACTCCAGTGCTGATGGAAAGGGGACAGGCTACCAAGGATGTGGTGCAGTTGCCGAAATCCTTTTTATCAATTGATGGTGCCATTGGTTGTTAGGACACCAGCACCTGGAAGGTTTTAATGGTGCACAATGAAAACCTGTTGTGCTAAAAAGGCAGGCTTCATCCACCTGCTGGCTTGTGTACAATCTTTGGGCATTTTGCCAAGGCATCCCTGAAGAAACCTGAAGGCATCCTGGTTGAAAAAGACTGATCTAGATAACTGTGACCTAATGTTTATGGATACATTTATTGGGGCAGATCCACAGAGATCTGCACCCGCGCAGCGTATCAGAGATACGCTACGCCGCCGTACCTTACCTGGCTTTAGTTCAAATCCTTAAAGATTTTGCGCCGTAAGTTACGGCGGCGTAGTCTATCTCTGGCAGCGTAATTCAAATCGGCGATTAGGGGGCGTGTTTCATTTAAACGAAGTGCGTCCCCGCGCCGAATGAACTGCGCATGCACCGTCCCTAAATTTCTTTTTTTTAACAAGACTAGACTAGAGACGACGTAAGAGAATGCGACGGCCGCGCGTACGTTCGTGGATCGTCGGAAATCGTCGCTAATTTGCATACTCGACGTGGAAAACAACGAGAACTCCACCCAGCGGACGCCGAAGTATTGCATCTAAGATCCGAAGGCGTACGAAGCCATACGCCTGTCGGATCTAACCCAGATGCCGTTGTATCTTGGTTTGAGGATTCAAACCAAAGATACGACGCGTGAAATTTGAAAGTACGCCGGCGTATCAGTAGATACGCCGGCGTACTCGCTCTGTGGATCTGCCCCCTAGTCGTTTATTTAAGCAAACAACCAACAGCTACCACAAACAGGTAGCAGTTTACTTGCCCCAGAAAAGACCTACATCTACCACAGAAATATCTAGGATAGTGATGTATATACGTTACTTTAGCATTTAGACTATTTTCTTACTGTGCTGCTCAAGGAAAGCTGAACGATCCATTAACTGTGCTCCTGGGCTCTCCACGGAAACGCATTGCCTTGGTCTCAGAAAAAATTGACGCGTTAGGTTGTCTGACTGTTCTTGTGTTGGTGTTTTAACCTAAAATCATTTACAAGAAAACAACATATACAATGCACACATATACCAATTGCTCAAGTTCTGTGGCTGTACAGTAAATAATTAACCAATTTAAAAAAAAAAAAATTCTACAAAAAATAATTGCTTCTGGTTTAGCAAGGAAATAAAAAATACTTAAACAAAATTTTCCATGCATGAAGAGGTACTTTACCCATCTATAGCTGCTGACTTTAAAGAAATGCATACCACTTACTGACCACCTGCCGCAGGAAAACATCACTACTTTGAAGAGGAATACCATTGTTATGGTAGCAGCTAGCTACCATAACCCCGGTATCCTCTTCAAGAGCAGGCGGTCCGCTTTCAGATAAAAGTGGTCTCTGTGGCAGAAATGGGGTCTGCTCCCTGGGCTGCCTGGTTCCCTCGCGCACAGAAGCGAATGCATACATGAGCAGCGCCCGCATATGAAAACGGTGTTCAAACCACACATCTGAGGTATAGCCGCAATCGTTAGAGCGAGAGCAATAATTCTCGCCCTAGACCTCCGCTGTGACTCAAAACAGCTCATGCAACCTGTAGATTTTTTTAAGTCGCCTATAGAGGTTTTAAGGGGAAAAATTAGACTCAACTTTGAAGCGTGACATGTTGGGTATCAATTTACTCGGCGCAACATTATCTTTCATATTATAAAAAAAAAAAAATTGGGCTAACTTTACTGTTGTCTTATTTTTAATTCAAAAAAGTTATTTTTTTCCAAAAAAAGTGCACTTGTAAGACCAGTGTGCAAATATGGTGTGACAAAAAGTATTGCAAATCTCAGAAAGAGGCTTGGCCCTGAAGTGGTTAAAAGCCCAAGAAATCCAGTGCTGTCTTCCACAAGCACAATTCTTCTGATCTTCCATGCAACCATTTGACATTGAAGTGCTAGCAGTCTATCCCTGGTCACACTCAGCCTCCCGCTACTGCATGTACGAGACTATGGACTGCAGGGAGACTGGTTCTGCAGCCTCCTGGGATGTATAATGCATATCCCCAGGAGGTTGCCGGTTGGCGTGGGCACCGAGGCAAAGAAAGAGGAAGTGGAAGCAAGCCCCCCCCCCCCCCCCCCAACAAAAAAAAAATGTGTAAAAAGCTTGAGTTTACAAAGAGAATGCTGCTGAATGTTTTTTTATAAGGTAAAAGTCTGCTTTAACAGCATGAAACTAAATTCTGTATTTTATAATAATATCCAGCTATTATATTATAGACTTCACACCATTAATATAACTGATGCAATCGTTCACCGACCTTAGAGTCTATCCATTGTGAAAACTCCCAGTCACAGTCAGATCCTGGAGTTCCCACAATCCATTGTGGAAGCGAACATTGCACTGAGGAAACTGAGGGTAAAGAGTAATACTATATTAAAAAACAGCAATCATTATCGATAAAAAGAAAGCTTACCAGAAGATGGTTTATTTATCATAAAATTATTACATTTAAAGATCTGGAGGTAAATAACAGTAAAACCTGTAATGTAGGTTAAACGCATTCTCAGAAATGGTCCAATAAACCATAAGCTGCATATATCAATGTATTGCAATGAGTAGTAAGGCCTAGTACACACGAGAGGATTTATCCGCGGATACGGTCCACCGGATTTATGCGGATTTTGATCCGATGGAGTGTACTCACCATCGGATCGAAATCCGCGCCGAAATCCCATCGCGATGACGTGTCGTCGCCGCGATGATGACGCGGCGACGTGCGCGACGCTGTCATATAAGGAATTCCACGCATGCGTCGAATCATTACGACGCATGCGGGGGATCCATTCGGACGGATTGATCCGGTGAGTCTGTACAGACCAGCGGATCAATCCGTTGGGATGGATTCCAGCGGATAGATTTTAAAGCATGTCTTCAAATTTTTATCCGCTTGAAATCCATCCCAGGGGATAAAAATCCGCGGAAACAGATCCGCTGGAGTGTACACACCAGGGGATCTATCCGCTGGAGCCGGTCCGCGGATCAATTTCAGCGGATGGATCCTCTCGTGTGTACGGGGCCTAACAGTAACTGCTTTTTTGCATGAGACAAAAAGAGTATAGTAAAGCCTCAGACCGAGATCTCTTTAATTTTCGTAACATTCAGAACTAAACATTAAAAATCTGCAACCAAGTAAGGATCGCTTCTGTTTTCCAAAAGATAAAAAAATAATTCCTAGAAAAACAAAATGGGGAAAAAAAAGAAACGCTTAGACTGGGAAGAATAATTGTGGTTGCTTTTGTTTCAGGGACATGGGTACACTAACAGTTGCCTCTTTTAATTTATATTAAAAGAGACAAAAGATTCCCTGTTTTTATGGCTTGGATAGGAACATGCACAATCATTCAAGAGTCCAATGGGTATATGCTGCTCATTTTGCAAGCCTAATCAATAAAACACATTGCCTCAATCAGAACTATAGGCAGATTTTCAATTATTAGTACATCATTAAATGTTGTCTTTTTTTGTTAAGTACCCAAAGTTAACTTGGTATCAGCCTCTTGCAGCAGAGGAGGAAGTTCCGCTTTTTTTGCACCCTACCCCCCTCCACTGCCACATTTGCCTTTTTTGGGGGGGGAAAGGGTGGGTACCCCCTTTCTTCCACTGCAATCTTCTGGGACACATCACAGGTCACAGAAGACTATGGGGCCATTCACTAAGCACAGCATGACCTGCACATGCACAGAAGAAAATCGGCTGTGAAGCCACGAGTCTTCACTTCCTGTTTACCTTACTTCTGGTCTTGGCACCTGCTCCCGAAGCCAATTGAAGAATCAGCTTAAGTGAGGACATCACTGGATCCCTGGACAGGTAAGTGTCCTTATATTAGAAGTCAGCAGCTATAGTATTTGTATCTACTGACCTATTTTTGTTTGGGGGGGGGGAGCCTGGAGCTCCCCTTTAATGACAAGTTCATATCTGATGAAATGACAAGTGTGACATATGATTGTAGCTCAAAGTAGGTCTTCTAAATATTTCTGACCATTGTTGAATTACTGTCTTTATCATGCACCTATTTCACTTATGCCTGTCCCTTGTCCCCACAATGCAGCTTTGGAATAACAAGGTAAATGCCTGTACTCAAGAAATTCTTGTTTTATGATTAGACACAATGAGGAGAAGTTATCAAAACTGGAGCAGGCAAAATCTGGAGCAGTTGTGCATGGCATCATTTTCAAAGCTTAACTAAAGAAGCTGAAGATAGAAGCCAATTGCTTTGCAATGCACAACTGCCCCAGATTCTGATAAAACAGTGTTATTTGCTATTAAAACCTCAGTTTGTATTCATTTTCAATATAACATTAAAGTGGATGTAAACCCTCACATATACTTAGTGAAGAGAACAGCCTCAGATGATACACAGAGATTAAACACATTTCCCTACATAGATTTTACTTGTATATGTGCTGTCTTCAACTTTCTAGACTGTGTTAGAATTTTTCTTCCTGTTCCACCACTGGGTGTGGATTCTTGGCATACAACAAAGACAGCTGATTGGAGGAAAGGCACACATAGGCAGAAGAAGGAAGAAATGTGCATAGCTGTGCTGTGAATAGACCAGCTCTCTGCTAATCTATTTCTTTGCACCATCCCCGACACAAATTTCAGGCTGGTTTTATCTCGGTTGTCGGAGAGCTTGTCAAAAGTTATCATGCTGATAACAGAAGAACAAAGCAGCAGAAAGACACAAAACTTAGGGCTTTGGAGGGAGAAAGTAAACACTACAGATATATGTGACTAGGTCCGATTTAATGAACCGGATTTACATCCACTTTAAAACAACAAATTATATACGGAGTGAAATAAATGTGTTTTAATATAAGGGTTAAAGTCATATAGGTAGATTCAGTAAGAGTTAGGCCGGCTTATCAGTAGATAAGCCGACCTAACTCAGAATCTATGCCAACTTATGTTTAAGTGTATGCTCAAACAGAGATATGCTTAAACATACGGTATCTAAGATACGACGGCTTGCGCCGTCCTATCTTAGGTTGCAATATTTCCGATGGCCGCTAGGTGGCGCTTCCATTGTGGTCGGCGTAGAATATGTAAATTAGTACATATGCCGATTCACGAACGTACGCCCGGCCGCCGCAGTACATTTACGCCGTTTACGTAAGCCATTATCAGGCCTAAAAATATTCCATCTATTAGATGGGAATAACAATGTTAAAGTATGGCCGCCGTTCCCGCTTCGAGATTCAAAATGTTTACGTCGTTTGCGTAAGTCGTCCGCGAATAGCGATTTACGTCGTTTACGTCCACGTCGAAATCAATAGGCCCGTGCGGCGTACTTAGCCGCAATGCACACTGGGAAATGTAGGCACCCGGCACATGCGCAGTAAAATAAAATGTCAAAAACGTAAGGTCAAGCCTTATTGACATAAAACACGCCACCCTTACACACATTTGAATTCCGCGCCCTTATGCCCGCCCGCATTAGGCTACGCCGCCGTAACTTAGCAGGCAAGTACATTGTGAATCATGTACTTGCCTAGCTAACTTACGGCGGCGTAGCCTAAACACGCTAAGCTACGCCGTCGTAAGTGTAGGCACATCTACATGAATCTACCAAATAGTTTTTAGCACACAGCAAACAACTTGAATCTCTGGGGTTGATTTGCTAAAGGCAAAACGAAAGTGCACTTTGCACCCTGTAAGTTCACTTGCCCCAGAGCTTAGTAAATGAGGTAAAGCTTCACATTGCAAAGAGTACCCAATCACGTGTAAGGAGAATAAAAAGAATAAAAAACAGCATTTTTGCTTGCACATGATGGAAGTCAGCAGAGCTTCTGCTCATTTACTAAGCTATGGAGCAACTGAACTTGCAGAGTACAAATGCACTGTGCAAAGTGCACAGTTTATTTGCCTTTTGTAAATCAAAGTTTTTATTTAATTCTCAGTGTACAGAATGGGAGAGTAGAACAAAGAATGGGCTACTGTGTAAAACAAAAGTATAAAATGTAACTCTCAAATAAACAGGCCCCAGTTATATTATCATGTCTGTATTATATTAAAAATCAATGCAACTTTTTAAAAAGCATATACAAAATATGCATCTATGTACATAATGTTAGATGGATGGAGTTGAGGACTAAATTACTGGCACATAGGATTTTCAAGGTATTTCAAGTTTAAAAAAAGGGAGTTGTTGCCACCTGGTGGTGAAAATGTATTACCATCACCTACAATATACCAGCTACTCCTGTACGTACTTTCAATTTACTTACAAGAATTGCTTTCAGGAGGGGTCATAATGTGTGCCATAGCAGTTTGGGAAGGACCACTGTAATCAAAGTCATTCTCATCCAATGCAATAATGGGAGAATTCTGGAAATAAATATAGCTTTACTGTAAATTGCTAAAAATGTACCATTGGCAGAAGACATTCGTTTTGCGAAGATCACTCAGGCAGCAATATAAAAAAAATAAAACGATTGTGTATAAAACAACACACATAAAAAAAAAAAAAAAGAAGAAAATTACTTATACATATGTCAAATTTCATGTGCCTCCAAACAATTCAACACTATTAACCACCTCAGCTCCAGAAGGTTGTATCCCCTTCATGACCATATCATTTTTTTTCATACAAATAGAGCTTTCTTTTGATGGTATTAGATAACCACTGGGTTTTTTACGATATAAAAAAAAAAAAATTATTCTGCTAAATGTTTTTGATTAAAAATAGATAAATGTATACCGATTGGTTTGCATAAAATGTATAGCGCCTACAAACTATGGTATATACAGTATACTGGAATTTTTATTTTATTTTTTTTATACTACAAATGACGGCGACCAACAACTTATAATGGGCTTGTGATAGTGCAGCTGGCAATCTGACACTAACTGACGCTAGGGGTGGGGGGACTGCCACTGACACTAATACAGTCATCAGTGCCAATACTTTTCAGGACTGAAGGATGGCATGATTGAAAAAACCTTCAAACAGCAACTCAATCAACCACAACATGGAAGAAAGGGGAAAAAAGAGGAGGTGGGTTTATTGAAAAACCAACAAGACTTAAAAGTAATCACAGTACAAAATATGTTTTAAAAAGGGCAATAAGTGGAGTGGCACCACTCCACTTATTGCCACCCTTTTTTAAACATATTTAGAGCACCTCCTCTTTTTTCCCCTTTCTTCCATGTTGTGGTTGATTGAGTTACAGTTTGGAGGTTTTTGCCATCATGCCATCCTTCAGTCCTGAAAAGGATTCCTAAATTGGAGGTCACTTCATCATCATCTGAGGACCACAGGGATATCCAGTGAACCCAGAGTCCCTTCGAGACCGGAAATTCCTTTAAACCAGTTGCCATCTGCGACATGTGTGGTTTATCCAGAGTCTTCATACCAGTTGATGCGATTTGCCATCGGGATTTCACACGCATTATCAATCTGCCTAATAAGTAGATCCACCGGTTTCGGTGAGAGTATTCTCCCTTACTCCTTTGCAAGAAGGCTTATGAGATGACCCTTATGCCGCGTACAGACGGTCGTTTTTTGTGATGAAAAAAAACGACGTTTTAAAAAACGTCATTTAAAATGATCGTGTGTGGGCAAAACGTCGTTTTATGTCTTCAAAAAAACGACCAAAAAAAAATTCGAACATGCTCGAATTTTTTGTGTCGTTTTTCAAAACGTCGTTTTTTGTTTCACAGAAATTGACCGTGTGTAGCAAAAACGACGTTTTTAAACCCGCGCATGCCCAGAAGCTAGTTATGAAGTGAGCTTCAATAGAAAAAAGTGGTGAAACGTAACCTCGCTTTGCTAGAGCATTGTGAAAAAACGATGGTGTGTAGGCAACATCGTTTTTGAAAATGATGTTTCAAAAACGTCGTTTTATTTCATGATTTAAAACGTCGTTTTATTTCATCACAAAAAACGACCGTCTGTACGCGGCATTAGGCCTTGTACACACAGGCAAACATGTATGATGAAAACGGTCCGCCGGACCGTTTTCAGCGTACATGTCTGCCCGGGGATTTCTGTATGATGGCTGTACACACCATCGTACTCGATACGCGGCGACGAGGCCGCGCCGTCGCCGCGACGATGACGCGGCGACGTGCGCGGCCCTGCCAGTTCAATGCTTCCACGCATGCGTCAAAGTCAATCGACGCATGCGAGGGATGGCGGCCGCTCGGACATGTACGGTAGGTCTGTACAGACGACCGAACATGTCCGACGGACAGGATTCCAGCGGGCTGTTTCTAAACAAGTTTGGAAATATTTGCCCGCTGGAAAAAGACCCGGCGGGCAAATGTACGCTGGAATCCTGTCCGCTCGGCTGTACAGACGACCGAACATGTCTGCTGAAACTGGTCCGCGGACCTGTTTCAGCAGACATGTTCGGTCGTCTGTACGGGGCCTAATTGTTACACGTCTGATTTGATTATCACATTCCATGGTTTTTTGAATGGACTTCATGTGGACGTCTTTATTTATGTCTCACTTTTTGCACATTGAGGCACATCTCACTTTGTGCGATTTGAATATATAGGTGTAGCACTACCCCCGAAGGAACTGCAGGATTAGATTTGGGTCCGTCCTTACTGTTCACCACATTTGTCCTAGGGGTCCTTCTTGAAAGGTTACAAATGTCCACACCAGCACTTGGTTTCCTTTGCTTCAAATGTTTTATTAACAAGTTCCTTTAGAGGGACAGAGGGTTGTCCCACACTGGATTCGGCGACCACCGGATAGGCCTCTCTCACTGGCCTAGCAGCCAAAGCGAAGCTCACTCAACAGTCTCTGCCACAGACTTGATGAACACTGTTGAGTCATTACACGGTCCTCTGCCACAGAATCATGTAACTACACAAAACACAAGTTCCAAGAAAGATTACACAGCTCACAGTGTCAGGATCTTTCAGCCGAGCCGGCCGCACTGTGAGTTATTTTAGTCAGGACGCATCCTCTAATTGAATCCTCAATTATTCGGCTCCTTCCTGCAAAGAAGACAGCACAGGATCATCCCTGGACCAGTAGGCCCCCAGAAATGTATGGGCCTACTTTCAGCAGCGGTGCCCCAGGCCAGCAGGCCCAGAGACCAAAAGTTTGCTAATACATCCATGAGGCCAGGAGGGCCACCAGGTCAGGATCGGAAGACCCCGCCAGAACAGCGTCTGCCCCTTAAGTACCCCTTCCCAGAATGCACAGCGGCGGAGACCACGCCACTGAGCTGTTTCTGGGCAAGAGGCACCCAATACACCCAGCCCATTGCAATTCCAATCTTGACCCCTGGTGAGAGCGACACCCACTGTCAGGTGGAAGATGCGCAACACAGCCGAGGCTGGAACAGAGACCCATAATTTGGCATGAAAATCTGAGCTAAACTACAGCTCAGATAACTACATTTACAAAATAGCGCCTACTCAACAGGAGCAGGGCGCTACATAGGTTTGATAAACATTTGTGCAAATACCGCGGGGTCTAAAGAAAATCAATAGCACCTTCTTTTTATTCTAGAGGTCATATGCTTTCAGAAAATATACGGTTTTGGGGGTCTTTCACAAATTCTGAAAGATGTACGGGAAAAATGAAAACCTTCAGATTTTTGGTGAAATTTGGATATTTACACTTTTGCGTCTGTTCAATTTTCACCATTTCGCAAAAAGGCGCAATTTAAAAGTTACAAATATTAGTAATTTATTAACTCAATATAGGTTAAGCTTTTATATTTGGTTGGAATTTTGTAAAATGTACTGTGTTTTTATCTGCTAATAATGGTTTTAGTGTATTTTTTGCAAATATATTATTATTATTATTATTATACAGGATTTATATAGCGCCAACAGTTTGCGCAGCGCTTATATATTGGTTTGATAAACATTTGCGCAAATACAGCGGGGTCTAAAAAATCAGTAGCAACTTCTTTTTATTCCAACTATCATGTGCTTCCAGAAAATATATGATTTGGGTGGTATTTTACAAACTCTGAAAGTGAAAAATAAAAAAACAAAAGGAAAAATTTCAAGAATGGTCTCGCCACCTGAGTGTACAAAATGGAGCACAGGGCCTGGCAGCGAAAGGGTTAGGGTTTCCCCCCTAATAGATTTAATTTGTTTGGAGACACATGAAATTTGACACATTTTATAAGTTAATTTCATTATTTTTCTTTTTAATTCTATTTATTACATACACCAATGCCCCATTCACACCTTAGAATCACAGCAAAATGCTGGATGCATTCGCAGTGCCATTATTTTTTAATGCCACCTGAAATATGGTGCAATTTTTCGGTGATTGTCGTGCAACAAAATGTGCAAAAAGTGTGACAAAAACACCACACCACCAAATGCGCCTGGCTCAGTGCTAAAAGTTGGTACACGAGCTTCTTTGGCGCATTTTGGAGCTAAGAGGTCCATTCAAAATGAATGGTGTCGCTCCAAAAACGCACCCCAAAAATCGCACAAAAAAATGCGATGCTGCAGCGTCGTTCAGGTGTGAATGAGGCCTAAGTGTGATTGCAGCTTGTTATGCCGCATATACACACGATCGGTTCGTCTGATGAAAACGGTCCGATGGACTGTTTTTATCAGACGAACCGATCGTGTGTGGGCCCCATTGTTTTTTTTCCCCCATCGGTGAAACAACTTAGAACCTGTTTTCAAGTTATCTGATGGTTAAAAAACCGATAGAAAAAAACGATCGTCTGTGGGCAAGTCCATCGGTTAAAAATCCACGCATGTTTAGAATCAAGTCGACGCATGCTCGGAAGCATTGAACTTAATTTTTCTCAGCACGTCGTAGTGTTTTACGTCACCGCGTTCTGACACAAACAGATTTTTAACTGATGGTGTGTAGGCAAGACTGATGAAAGTCAGCTTCATTGGATATCTGATGAAAAAATCCATCGGTCCGTTTGCATCGGATGAACCGATCGTGTGTACAGGGCATTATTGTTCTTGATAGGAAAACATTTAAATTTATATAAAAAAAAATGCTTAGAAGAATAAAACGAAACATACTGTAAGCAAGATTCACACAAGACAACTCCATTACCTGCAGTGACTGACTGAAAGGACAAGCTGATGGTGATAGAAAGTTATTGCTTGAATCAAAGGGTAGACTTCCATGTGGGCTTCTATCTGGAGAGCAGCTCCAATCTAGCATTGAGGCGTCAGGCCTAATCATGACTGCACTACATGCCGATCCTTTCACTTTGTGACCTTGAAACTCAACTGGATGATCAGCCTGATAAGGGTATATGACACACACATGGGACAATATATGGTTTTAAGGTTCTATATACATTTTTGAAATGTCTAAAGGACCACTCCACTCAAAACTGATAACTCAGTTTTTGGTAGAAGCAGTATTGTTAAAGCACTAGATGGTTGCATACGTCTCTGGGGGACTTTATAATGAGATATATGTGCTTGAGTTCCTGGGTCTACACAAAGTCCCAATCTCCTTGTTGGATGTTTTATTTATGTTATTTGATTGAGAATGAAACAGGAAGTACATGTGATGGGAGGGCCCGTGTAACCCAGAATCTCTTGGAAAGGTTGGGAAACCCTTGGTTCAGCTCCCCATGCACCTCCTATGTCTAAGTGATCCTGTGTCCATTAGGGGCACAGAGTAACTGAGAAAATATGACTCAGATTACGTAAAATGGGACAGTAATATTTATCCACAATATCTCCCAGGATATATATATATAAAGACTCTTCTTAGTTCCACGGGCCCTCCCATCACAGTACTCAAGATATATTTAAAGCGGAGTTCTACCCAAAAATAGAACTTCAGCTTTTTGGATCCCCCCCCCCTCCGGTGTCACATTTGGCACCTTTTAGGGGGAGGGGGGAGCAGATACCTGTCTAATACTGGTATTTTGCTCCCACTTCCGGGTATAGATACTCGAGCCACCAGTGGGTATCTACGCCATATTCAGCGCCTTGTCCACCCGCCCCCGCTGTCTTCTGGGAGACACGCAGGTCCCAGAAGACAGCAGGGACCAGTGGGAATGCGCAGCGCGAGTCACACATTGCACAGTAGGGAACCAGGAAGTGAAGCCGCAAGGCTTTACTTCCTGATTTCCTTACCGAAGATGGTGGCGGCAGCACCCGAGAGCCTAACGACAGATCGGCTTCGGGTGTCATTGCGGGCACCCTCGACAG
This sequence comes from Rana temporaria, assembly GCF_905171775.1. NCBI lineage: Eukaryota > Metazoa > Chordata > Amphibia > Anura > Ranidae > Rana > Rana temporaria. The sequence continues at coordinate 470,624,702 of NC_053489.1, read as the reverse complement.
GTAAGCATCCTTTTTTAAAAAGTCAGCAGCTGAAAAAATAAATCAGCGGAGCCCCCCTTTAAAAAAAAAAAAAAAAAAAAACACAGGGAGTGACACGCTCTCATGTCCCGTACATACGATCTGAAAATCGGATGACAGATCGTCTGACTTTTTTCACTTACTAGTCGCCAGGAGAAATTGAATAGGTTAGTAAAGTCACGAAAATTCTCGTACGACAAAATAAAATGGTAGTGATGATTATGTGTTGTAATGTATTTGTATTGTATTTTTGGACGACAACTGTACTGACTAAACGACAATCGCACTGTCTGGCATCGTACGAGGAAAATTTTTGTGCTTGTTCGATCTAATAATATCGCATGAACTGTCGTGATTGGCTCTCAAATGCTCTTTACTAACGATCCGATTATTGTACAATCGTGTCGAAAAGCAGTATTTTTCGTTCGATTTTCGGATCGTGTGTACGGGCCATTAGGCTTCACATAATTTAAAGAGGAGATCCACCCAAAAGTGGAACTTCCGCTTTAAGTGTTGGTGACCCCAACATGTCAAGTTTGGCATGTCATTTTTTTTTGGAGGGGGGGGTACCCTGTTTTCACAGGCACCCAGCTGCCACTTTCTCCCCTGGTGTCGCAGTCCCAGAAGGCATATTTTTTTGTAGCTGCTGACTTTTAAATGGATGGAGCTCCGATTTAAATATAATTTTTGAGTTGCCTGTCCCTTTAACCACTCGACCTCTGGAAGGTTTTACTCCCTTCATGATCATTTTTTTCTATTCAACACTGTGCTAATTTAACTGGCAATTGCTCAGTCATGCAACACTGTACGCAAAAGAAATTTATAGAATTTTTTCCCCGCATATCAAGCTTTTATTTGGTGATATTTGCTCATTATATTAATGAAAAACGACTGAAAATTTAGAAAAAAAATATGTTCTACTTTCTGTTATAAAACATATTCAATCAAATCTAATTTCTTAAAAAAAAAATAAAAAAAAATTATTCAGCTACATGTCGCACATGCTGGCAGTGATCAGGGCATTTTTGGGGACACTAGTATAGTTCTGCCCAGGATACTGATCCATACAGACACTATACCAGCAATGGCGGTGATCAGCGAATTATAGGGTGACTGTAATAGTGTGTGAGAAAATCTGGCGCTAACTGACACTGGCTGGAAGGGACACTAACAATGACGCTGCTAGTGACACCAATGCAGTGATCAGTGATAATACTATACAATGTACTAATGACACTGGCTGGGTGACAGGAGTGATCAGAAGGACAATCAAGGGGTTAACTGGGTACCTAACAAGTGTATATAAAAGTGTATGTGTGACGCTTTTACGTACAGATCTGGCTGGGTCTCTCCTTGCTTTCAGTTCTGAACAGTAACTGATAGCAGGGAGAAATCTAGCCAGAGCCTGTGCTTACAAACACACATATCTCTGTACTGTAACTGGTCACAGTCGATCAGCAGGTATACAGCCAAAATGATTGGCTATAACCTGCTGTCAAACTCAAGCTGTGTCCATTCACAGCACAGATCAGCAGGGGGCACGCACCTATAAACCAGGAAGTTCTCCGTGATGTACAGGTATGTTGGATTGCCTGGGGCTACCGGCCCCCCAGCACTAAATGTACTGCTGGTGATCGGCAAGAGGTTAAGTCACTTAAATGATACTGCTCAGTGTAACCTATGCATTCCACATTGGAACTCCATCCAAAAACCAAGATGTAATACACGTGAGCTTATAAGTCCTTAGAGGTGGTGCTGTGTTTTTTTTTTTTTTAGGCTTTTTTCTTTTATTACACCTGGTGATCTGACATGTAACACACATCTTGTCTCAGGCCGCGTACACACGGTCGGACAAAACCGATGAGAATGGACCGAGGTTCAGTTTCATCGGTCCAAACCGACCGTGTGTATAGCCCATCGGTCTGTTTTCCTTCGGTCCAAAATTTTAAAACATGCTGCAAAACCGAACCGATGGACCGCTGCCCGATCGGTCCAAACCGATGGTTAGTACAGAAAGCATCGGTTCAAAACCTGCGCATGCTCAGAATCAAGTCAACGCATGCTTGGAAGCATTGAACTTCGTTTTTTTCAGCACGTCGTGTGTTTGACGTCACCACGTTCTGACCCGATCGGTTTTTGGAACGATGGTGTGTACACACATCAGACCACTTCAGCGGTGAACCGATGGAAATGGCCCATCGGACCATTCTCATCGGTTTTGTCCGACCGTGTGTTCGCGGCCTCAGAGTGTGTACATTTTGCATGAAGCAGCAAAGCAGACACCTTTGGACAGCAGCATTGTTAGTCAGGGGGAGAGGATATTGTTGGACTAGCAGTTTTAGATGAAGTTGACTGAAGCTGAACTTCAACACTTTTTAGGCAGTTACAGCAAACAGTTTATTTTTTATTTTTTGGGGATAAAGGTTTTAAACAATAGAATAAAAGTTGATCATTGTAAGCACCTCTGTCTGTGTTAAATGGTTTGTCTCAACCCTCTAACTCAGAGGTGGGCAAACTACGGCCCGCGGGCCGTATACGGCCCGACGGACCTTTTAATCCGACCCCCGGGCGGATCGCTAGAAATCTGAATTTGAAGTCTGAATTTGCAGCCGAAAGAATTGCGGGTGTTAGCCGCACCTCTTTCCCGCCCCCCCGCTGGTGCAGCCGAAGAAACCCGTGGGTGTTTCCCGCCCCCCGCTGATTCAGCCGAAGAAGCCATTGGAGCTGGCCACGCTTCCTTTCCCGCCCCCCGCTGACGGCATTCCCAGCCGCCCGTCACCACGTGGAGTGAGTGTCCCCGAATTCAAAAAAGTCCCCCAATTCCCGCCAAGTAATGACCCGGTCCCGACTCCTCACCTCACACTGTGCACACTGCACAGGCTGCTGTAGGAGACCCGAGACGGCCGAGGACTGCAGGCAGCAAAACACTGACAGGACAGAGATTTCATCATCATCATCATCAGGTACTTGCTTGTGGGGATGCTGGCAGCAATTGATGGCACACTGGCAGCAATTGATGGCACACTGGTGGCACACTGACAGCAATTGATGGCACACTGGCAGCAATTGATGGCACACTGGCACCAATTGATGGCACACTGGCAGCAATTGATGGCACACTGGTGGCACACTGGCAGCAATTGATGGCACACTGGCAGCAATTGATGGCACACTGGCAGCAATTGATGGCACACTGGCAGCAATTGATGGCACACTGGTGGCACACTGGCAGCAATTGATGGCACACTGGCAGCAATTGATGGCACACTGGTGGCACACTGGCAGCAATTGATGGCACACTGGCAGCAATTGATGGCACACTGGCAGCAATTGATGGCACACTGGTGGCACACTGACAGCAATTGATGGCACACTGGCAGCAATTGATGGCACAATGGCAGCAATTGATGGCACACTGGTGGCACACTGGCAGCAATTGATGGCACACTGGCAGCAATTGATGGCACACTGGCAGCAATTGATGGCACACTGGTGGCACACTGACAGCAATTGATGGCACACTGGCAGCAATTGATGGCACACTGGCAGCAATTGATGGCACACTGGTTTATGTATGTCTTAGTGATTGATTAACATCACAACTTCATTGATTTGAAATTGATACCCTTATTTTTTGTATGATTTTTGCTTTTGCTCATCACTGCCACACACATGCAGCCATGCATTGCACGTGTGTGGCAGTAATGAGCAAAACTAAAAATCATACAAAAAAAAAAAGCTATCAATGAAGTTGTGATGTGAATCAATCACTAAGACAATAAGACATACATAAACCATAATTTATGACACAGCATACATTGTAGTTTGGCAGGACTTTTTGGGGACAATGTCTGCAGTCTCTGATCCTCTCTAGTATCATGTCTGCAGTCTCTGATCCTCTCTGGTATCATGTGCGCAGTCTCTGATCCTCTCTGGTATCATGTGCGCAGTCTCTGATCCTCTCTGGTATCATGTCCGCAGTCTCTGATCCTCTCTGGAAATTTTCACTAATATGAGTCACAACTAGTGAAAAATGTTCATTGTTTTGGGAAATTTTGTTTAATAAATAAAAAAAAATTTCTTGTAAGGCAACCTCACTTTTTCATTGTTTAACTATAACAAGTACTCGTACCAGTTGTCCAACAATGATATTTACTGCTTTTTATAAAGAAATACAATTGATTTTAAGCAGTATTGAGTTTAGCCTTTTGGCCCGGCCCTCCAAAATATTTTTAGTTTCTCATGTGGCCCCATCGAAAAAATAATTGCCCACCCCTGCTCTAACTGCTACTGTCTGGACAGCATGGTCTGTTAAACTTGCATAATAACAGACTTAATGGCTGAATCACCAGGTGAAAATGGTAGAAAAAAAAGCCTTAAAAATGAATTCAGACACCACATCTAATGCCGTGTGCACACGACCGTTTTTCCTGTCATGCAAAAAAACGAAATTTTTCTCAACGTGATTCCTCTTAAGCCTGCCTTGCAATGCATATACACATTCATGAAAAAAAAAGTTTGAGCAAAGCGCGGTGACGTACAACACGTACGATGGCACTAGAAAGGGGGAAGTTCCATTCGAATGGCACAAACCCTTTGGGACGCTTTTGCTAATTTCTGAGCATGCGCGTAATTTTTCCCCTCGAAAAAGCATACACACGATCGGTTTTCGCAACGAGAAAAAGAACATCGGGAAAAACGATGAGAAAAAAATAGAGCAGGTTCTAATTTTTTTGCGGGCAGTTCTCGTCGAGAAAACTGCTATGGAGCATACACACGATCGGTTTTCACGACCAATCAAAAAAATGGCAGTTTTCTCGACATGAAAAACGGTCCTGTCTACGCCGCATTAGAACTGGTAAACTGCAATTTAATATTTATTTTAATTTTTTGGGGGGTTTAACACCACTTTGAAAATCGTGAAAGAACTGGGAAAAGAATGTATTGGGCATATTCAAAATATTCTACCATTGTGCAAATTTATGAGAGATCTTTTGGGATAGCCAAAGCAGTTCAATTATGTAAATATTTTATATACATGAACAATACAATCTACTAACAAAACAAATGTAAAAAAAACACAACCGAAACACATGCACACAAAGTATAATTATTCAAAACTCATTCCACGTACACACGATCATTTTTCGGGTTGTAAAAAACTTTGTTTTTTAAAAATGTCATTTAAAACGATCGTGTGTGGGCTTCACACCATTTTTCGGGTTCTGAAAAACGACAAAAACAAAATTCGAACATGCTACATTTTTTAACGATGTTTTAAACGTTGACGTTTTTCGGGTTGTAAAAAATGATCGTGTGTGGGCTTTAACAACGTGAAAAACCCGCTCATGCTCAGAAGCAAGTTAAGAGACGGGAGCGCTCGTTCTGGTAAAACTACCGTTCGTAATGGAGTAAGCACGTTCATCACGCTGCAACAGACAGAAAGGCGCGAATCGTCTTTTACTAACACAAAATCAGCTAAAGCAGCCCCAAAGGTGGCGCCATCCAAATGGAACTTCTCCTTAAGGCCCCAATGCACACGAGACACAGATGCAAACTCATCTAAACACATAAGCGTTTAGTTAAGAAACATCATAAGACCCTCCCTAAGCTCAAAAAACTGTATTATTTAACCACAAGTTGTGGATTATCCACTTGCCAAATCACCTGACCACGTCACCTGCCACAAGTTGTGGATTGTCCACTCGCCACGTCACCTGCCACAAGTTGTGGATTGTCCACTTGCCACATCACCTGCCACAAGTTGTGGATTGTCCACTGGCCACGTCACCTGCCATGTCAACTGGCCACGTTACCTGCCACAAGTTGTGGATTGTCCACTTGCCACATGACCTGACCACGACACCTGCCACAAGTTGTGGATTGTCCACTTGCCACGTTACCTGGCCATGTCACCTGCCACAAGTTGTGGATTATACACTTGCCAAATCACCTGTCCACGTCACCTGCCACAAGTTGTGGATTGTCCACTTGCCACGTCACCTAGCACAAGTTGCGGATTGTCCACTTGCCATGTCACCTGGCCACGTCACCTGGCCACATCACCTGTTCACATCACCTGCCACAAGTTGTGGATTGTTCACTTGCCACATCACCTAGCACGTCACTTGCCATGTCACCTGCCACAAGTTGTGGATTGTCCACTTGCCACGTCACCTGGCCATGTCACCTGGCCACGTCACCTGGCCACGTCACCTGGCCACATCACCTGCCACAAGTTGTGGATTGTCCACTTGCCACATCACCTGGCCACGTCACCTGCTATGTCACCTGGCCATGTCACCTGCCACAAGTTGTGGATTGTCCACTGGCCACGTTACCTGGCCACATCACCTGGCCACAAGTTGTGGATTGTCCACTTGCCACGTCACCTGGCCACATGATGTGGATTGTCCACTGGCCACATCACCTGGCAATGTCATCTGGCCATGTCACCTGCCACAAGTTGTGGATTGTCCACCTGCCACAAGTTGCAGATTGTCCACTTGCCATGTCACCTGCCACGTCACCTGTTCACATCACCTGGCACGTCACCTGGCCACAAGTTGTGGATTGTCCACTGGCCACGTCACCTGCCACAAGTTGTGGATTGTTCACTTGCCACATCACCTGGCCACGTTACTTGCCACGTCACCTGCCACAAGTTGTGGATTGTTCACTTGCCACGTCACCTACCCACATCACCTGCCACAAGTTGTGGATTGTCCACTTGCCACATGACCTGGCTACGTCACCTGGCCATGTCACCTGCCACAAGTTGTGGATTGTCCACGTCACCTACCACAAGTTGTGGATTGTCCACTTGCCACGTCACCTGGCCATGTCACCTGCCACAAGTTGTGGATTGTCCACTGGCCACGTCACCTGCCACAAGTTGTGGATTGTCCACAATGCAATACAAGCAATTACAGTTTTTTTTATGGTTTTTCATCATTTGCCATCATTTTTGAGATTTCTAATGTAAAAAAATAGGTCACCTTTAAAAACGCCTATATACGAAATTGCGGCAAAACGCTGGTACCGCGTTTTGCCACGTTTAGCAGCGTTTTGCGTCTGAAACGCGAAAACTTTTGCGTCTGAACCCATTTTTTTGCTTCTGAAAAAACGAGCATAAACGCAACTGCCGAAAAATGCAGAAAAACGTGACAGTGTGCATGGACACATAGGATAACATTGAATGTGTTCAGGGGCAGTTGAAAAAGCTGTCCAAATGCCTCTGAACACGCGTTTACCAGCGTCTCGTGTGCATGGAGCCTTATAGTGCCGTCCTACGTGTTGTACGTCACCGCGCTTTGCTAGAGCATTTTTTTTTTTCACGATCGTGTGTGGGCAGCGTCGTTTTAATGATGAAGTTGAAAAAAAAGTGTTTCTAGAGCCTGAAAAACTTCGTTTTTTACAACCCGAAAAATTATCGTGTGTACGCGGCATCAAGCTGTTTCTGCTTCTGGTGCTTGGTGGAAAACTGTTGCTTTGTTAATGTCTCCTCTTTCCCTCCCCACTGTACTACATGCTTCTGAATTTTCAACTGATATTTTAGCTAGGGATGGACAGTGGTGGTGTGGATCAGCTGGTGCCTTTATCCCCCACTAGATTTCCTAGCACCTAGCTCTTCACTCCAAGCCACAGAATGTAGCAAACGGAGGTTTAAGGTTTGTGCTACTATTCCATGAAGTAAATATGCCAACCAACATAAAGTCAGATTACCTTCACTTAATTCAGTTGGCTAAAACCTAAATAAAACTATTGTAGTTCTGTTGGAACTCATTAGCACCCCAGACTGCCCCCTATCAACTTTTTTATGAGAAATTAATCAGCTGGACTGGATTTCCATTGTGCCTGCACTTCTGACCACAATATGACAAATGTGGATAGCTAAAAAAAAAAAACAAGACTGCCGTATAAGGGCTGAAGCAGGTGAAAGCATCTGGTAAGATTGGTCCATAAAGACCCTGTGAGATGAAGGAAATTCAACCATCCGTTGTCTACTCAAACGTAAAACATCGGTTTTGGATGGACTGACCCTTTCTTCATATAGAAATGTACTTCAAATAGGCATTTACCATGGCTGAGGTCATTAGGATAGTTTGCTCCTCCTGACATACCGGCAGTATCTACAAACAGAAAATAGGTAGTGTCATTGTATGGGGAAAGGACAGGTTGCCATTATCTCACAGAACCCAATACATTGGAACATCGGATTATGAGCATAATACGTTCCAGGAGAATTCTCGTAATCCAAAGCACTCGCATATCAAAGTGAGTTTCCCCATGGAAGTCAAAGGAAACAAAAATAATTTGTTCCGCATTAACTTCAATGGCATGCAATACCGCATGTGGCCAGAGGTGGGGGGGGGCACCGGAGAGCCTCGGAAACACTCGGAAAGGCACAGGGACAGCTCGGCTCATCTCGTAAAGGCTCGGAAACACCCAGGAGTGGAGTATTTCCGAACGGCTCCGCTCAGCTCTGCTCCGGCGCCCCCACACCTCAGGCCAAATGCGGTACTGCACACCCCGTTGGCTTTAATTCTGCTCATTTTGCGAGACAACACTCGCAAACCCAGTCAGAATTTTGAAATAAAAGTTGCTCGTCTTTCAAAACCGAGGTTTCACTGAAATGCCATAATAGACCTCAAAATCTGAATTGAATAATGAAAACCAACATTGAGTTTGTTTTTAAATAGCAAAGTTGCTGATTAGGCCCCTTACACACTTGTATAACTTGTCCCACGATTCGGGACTGCAAAGTAGCATGACAAGTCATTCCCTATGATTTCCAATGACCACCATTCATATTAGTTTATGACTTCAAGTTCTGACCACTTTAAACTAGTCCCTGCACTACTTTGGTCCGATTTGGATGCAAGTTACAGTCATTCCCTGAAATCGTGGCAAAATCGTGGCCACGATTCGGAGCAATATATAGATAAAATCATGCGATTTTGAAGTCGCAGTAGTCTCAAAGGGGCCTAAATGATTGCAGATTTTGACAGTCTAGCACAGGGATCCTCAAACTACGGCCCTCCAGCTGTTGCGGACCTACACATCCCATGAGGCATTGTAAACCTCTGACATTCACAGACATGACTGGGCATGATGGGAATTGTAGTTCCTGAACAACTGAAGGGCCGTAGTTTGAAGATCCCTGGTCTAGCAATCACCAATAAAGGAAACTTTAATAAGCAATTCACTGCAAACTCTAATTCATTAGATATTGGCAGCTTGAAACATATGCAAGTTTACAAACTATTGTATGTTATATATTTTATCACCATTTATAGATTGTTTTTGGTACACATTAAAGTGTAAGTTTCCCTTTAAAGAAAATCTGTAAGGTGAACTTACACCGGACCCCCACCCCCCCAGTCCGGCTGTACTAGAGTCCCACAATCCCCCGCTGTCAGACACCGGGTCTCCGATTCACTGATCTGGGGATTTGAAACCCCTGTGGCTTAAAGGGGAGTTCCAGCTTGTTTTTTTTTCCACAAAAACCCCCCCCCCCCCCCCAGTGATGGTTTCAACTAATCCTAAACACAACTGATTTATTAATAAATGTAGATTTTATAATTAGTCTTTGTTAAAAACTCAAACTGCTCTCCTAAACGTATGTGCAAAAGAGGTGACCGCATTTCAATCTTCAGCAGTATAAATGCTTTAATCGTAAAAAACGATGCATAACATCACTAGGCCATGATAGAACAGGACTATAGTAGCAAGGTTAACATGTTTCACCTAATCGCAATTCACATTTTGGAGTTCCGAATCGCGTGCGGTATCACTGCAATTCTCATCCGCGATTCAAAGTAGCAGCAAAACGCGGGACTGTCGTGAATACCCTGTCACTTCCAATGGCACCCCAAACGCTGTGCGATTTTGTCCCGATTCATCGGGGGACAATCGTGGTAAAATCGCGCAAAGAGAATCGCGGGGCGCCTGTCGGCCAAAAGAGATCCAAGAGTTTCTTTTGGGCGTTCCGCTATTCTGTTTGCGCAATTTTACCATGATTGTGTTCCGACACACCAAGATGTGAATGGAGCCTAAGCGATTTGGTTCATGAAACATGTTAACCTTGCTGCTATAGTCCTGTTGTATCATGGCATAGTGATGTTATGCGTGGATTTTTACGATTTAAAGCATTTATACTTCTGAAGATTGGAGTGCGGTCACCTCCTTTGCACATACTTTGACAGTCTTTGTGTTCACGGACTAGACCAGCACCAGATCTTTAGTACCATTGTATCACCTGGAGCATTATTGCACTTTTCTTCCTCTTTTATTAGTTTGACACATGAAAAATCTGCATTTTCATTAGGACAATTTACATTCCAGTGCATTTAAACAGGTTTTGATGCATTCTAGACAACAACAAAAAAAAGTGCAAAGGTTGTAATTTTGTTTAACCACTTAAGGACCGCCTCCTGCACATATACGTCGGCAGCATGGCACGGCTGGGCACATATACGTACAGGTACGTCCTGTACTAGTACCCGGTCGCGGGCGCGCGCCCGCGGCACGCTCCCGCGACCCGGTCCAAAGCTCCGGGACCGCGGGTCCCGCGGACCCGATCGCCACTGGAGTGCGGTCCCCGGAGCTGAAGAACGGGGAGAGCCGTGTGTTCATGTGATCCCTTTTTTAGGGAGACACGATCGATGACGTTCAGACCTACAGCCACACCCCCCTACAGTTGTAAACACACACTAGGTGAAACAAAACTCCTTCAGCGCCCCCTTGTGGTTAACTCCCAAACGGCAACTGTCATTTTCACAATAAACAATGCAATTTAAATGCATTTTTTGCTGTGAAAATGACAATGGTCCCAAAAATGTGTCAAAATTGTTCGAAGTGTCCGCCATAATGTCGCAGTCACGAAAAAAATCGCTGATCGCCACCATAAGTAGTAAAAAAAAAAAAATTATAAAAATGCAATAAAACTATCCCCTATATTGTAAACGCTATAAATTTTGCGCACACCAACCGATAAACGCTTATTGTGATTTTTTTTTTACCAAAAATAGGTAGAAGAATATGTATCGGCCTAAACTGAGGAAAAAAAATTATTTTATATATTTTTGGGGGATATTTATTATAGCAAAAAGTAAAAAATATTGCATTTTTTTCAAAATTGTCGCTCTATTTTTGTTTATAGCGCAAAAAATAAAAACCGCAGAGGTGATCAAATACCACCAAAAGAAAGCTCTATTTGTGGGGAAAAAAGGACGCCAATTTTGTTTGGGAGCCACATCGCACGACCGCGCAATTGTCTGTTAAAGCGACGCAGTGCCGAATTGTAAAAACCCCTTGGGTCATTTAGCAGCATATTGGTCCAGTCCTTAAGTGGTTAAAAGCACTGAAACTGACCACACTGGCTTAAACTTGAGCCATTGTAATATATGGCAAACACTGTGCATGTGGTCTGGAATGCGGTGTAAACATGCACTGGGAAGCATCTAATGTGAACCAGTCCTAAATGCAACTCTGCTTCCAAAATAAATGTTTAGAAATATGTGAATACTCATCTGTCTTACTGCCCATGCCACCAATCTCTGCATAAGTGAAAAAAAAACTGACAGCTGAAGACCCTGCAAAATGCAACACTCCTAGGAGTGTCACTTTCCTGGTCCGCCCTATGAGCCCCTACCTATATCACAAGAGGACACAGTGCTGGCAGAGGGGCAAGCATATCAAATCACTGAGTGTAGGACCCCGACATTCCCCAAAAAGTTGGATTTTTAGCCAGCAGTATCCTTTCACTTTTACAGAAATCAGTAATGCTGGCAGCAGGATAGGTGAATATTCAATGTCTTCTTTGCAAGGAACAGTTTCTTTTGAACATATATTTTAGTGACAGAGTCACTTTAACTCAGACAGGGTGCTTCTATGCACAGGCATGGTGGGTTTTCTAAAAAGAAAGCCCAGCACTCCATGCATACTTAGCTCCTCTGTACATTTGACTAATGCAGATGGTTTTGTCTTTGAAAGTGCTCAGTATGAAATATTTGAATCCCTACTTTATTATTTCACGTTAAAGTGGAGTTCCACCCAAAAGTAGAAGCTCGGCTTATCTGACCCCCCCTCCAAATCTACATTTGGGAGTGTTTAGCAGATAACTGTCAAAAACAGGTACTCGCTCCCACTTCAGGGTAAGGGCGTCATGGCGACCTACGTCATCGGCGACCTATGTTATTTACAGCCCCTCCTTCTTTCCCCTGCTGCCTTCTGAAAGACACACACAGGTCCCAGAAGATAGTGGGACCATTCAGAAAGCGCAGCGTGACTTGCGCATGTGCAGTAGGAAACAGGCTGTGAAGCGACAAGGCTTCACTTCCTGTTTTCCAGTATTAAGGATACTGATAATATGCTGCAGCATTCCCCTCTGGTCAAGTAGGTAAGTGCTAAAGCCAAGCAAGCCTATAGACTTCTATGCACTGCGCTGAGACTCCTGGGAGTTGTAGTTTGATATGGCAGCCATATAATGGAGCCAATTCAGTCATTACACTACAGATCCCAATAAGCACTGTGCAGTAGGAGGAGTGAGAGATGATTTTGATTCAACTGCCTAGGAAAGCTCTTCTTCTTGGTGCGGAGGGATTTAGAGAGAGTATTTCCATCTGAATATTTGTCTACTAGCTGAAGACCATGCCAGTGAAGATCCAAGTCTGAGACTGGAAGTTAGGACACCCTGGGGTGGGGCAGCGAAGCACCACCCACATCACATGACCTGCACTGCTGCTGCTGATTTCCTGTGCTATTGTATGTTTGTACACTCAACATGGTGTATTAGAGGGGCTGAGGTTAAAGCAAAGAACAAAGGACCTTTTCTATCCAGTGTCTACTACAGGCGTAGCGCTACAATAATAATAATAAATACTTGTAATAACAATAATTTGAAAAAACTAAATAGTTTTTTTTTTTACCAGTGGCGGGGAGGTTGACTGAGGGAAGCATAATGTCTGTGCATCATCTTCTTCATACACTGGTGAAAAGGTGGACAACACTGGTACAGTGAAAAATTGAACTGGTACATCTTCACAAGTTGGTAGCTTCATTGCCAAGTTTCTTGTCCTGTGAAGAACTTAAGGTGTACAATATAGGTCTTACTTCAACAAAAACATACATCGTTACTGTAACATATTTAAGGGCACAAATGGTCAAAATTCCCAACAGTGTCACAATAGAAAATATCTTCAATGCTCATTAGTGTAAAAAATAAAACACTTACATAGAACTTCCGACTGGTAAAATGCTGAGATTACAAAGACTTGCACTTTATGACTTAAGAGTGGCAGTAAAGTCTGCTTTGTGATTTTTACCTACAGGTAAGCTTATATTAAAGATTACCTGTAGGTAAAATGAATATCTCCTAAACGTACACCGTTTAGAGGATATACGCTCTTTTGGCAGCCAGTGACATTGCCGGTGAATGCGCTCTGAAGGAATGGCATGCCTGTGCCGTTCCTTCAGAGCGCTGTGCCATGGCCGTGACTCCTGTGCGCATGCTTCATTCTAAGGTACACAAAATGTTAGAGAAAAAAAAAAAACTGTGCTGGTGTAACAACTTAAAAAAGCTGCAACTCAAAAGTGAAATACAAACCAAACAAATTAGAAAAAAAAACAAGCTGCGCTAATAATGAATAAACTAGACGGATGAATGTGATCTAATGAGCAAGTAAACCTAATGATTAGGTTGACAAATAAAATGTTAACTTATAAAGTGATCAAATAAACAAATGTGATTAAAAAACAGTAAAACAAGTGAATCCTGTAAAGTGGCAACCTATTGAATGAAACAAAGGCAAGCAATTCAACGACGGATTAGTGGATAAAATAAATCATACAATAATGATAAATAAAACAACAAATATGGCAAAATGATAACAAGTGTATAAATTAAAGGAGTTGTAAATGAAAAAAATGTTTCACCTTAATGCAATCTATACATTAAGGTGAAAAAACATCTGATGTTGCCCCCCCCCCCCCCCGTTTTACTTACCTGACCCATCGAAAGTCCCGTACGGTCCTGAGATCCTCTTCACCGCTCAGCCTGGCCGCTGATTGGCTAGAGCGGATGGATTGAGAGCAGTGCAGCCATTGGCTGGCACTGCTGTCAATCACATCCAGTGGCGCGCCGAGTGATACAGTGAGCGGCTATGGCCGCTCGCTGTATCACGGGAGCGTGCCCGCAATTACTCACCACCATGCGAGCTCTCGCATGACTGTAGTCAGTAATTGTGGGGAGGACCAGAGACAGCCGCCGAGGGACCCCAGAAGACGTGGATCGGGGCCACTCTGTGCAAACTGAACTGCACAGTGGAGGTAAGTATAACATGATTGTTATTTTAAAGGAAATTTTTTTTTCCTTTACAACCGCTTTAAGTGAAAATATCGACGAAAGTCTCCCGACTCGTTTCGTCACTATAAGGACGTCGTCCTGGACCCCAGGACGACTTCCTTATAGTGACGAAACGCATTGGAATAAGCAGGGTGCTGACGTCGCTTTTCTCACGTTCTGCTTGCATGGGGGGGTGTTTGTACCATTTGCCGGCCGGCTTAGCTTGTTTTAATGGAACTTTTTGCATAGTTTGTTTGTACACTTTTTTTTACAATAAACACCACCTGGTTTTACCGCTGGCGATCCTTTATTGTTTCTTCTTATGGGCTTAACTCACTCACGAGGATATCTTTGTGTCGCGTTTGTTAATTGCTGGGTATACATCAAGTCTTCAGGAACGCCCGTTTCGCTAGCCATCGGGAGGTTTTAAAGGCCCTGGCTGGGTATTAGACACAAGCTCTGACAGCTTGTATAGCTGGTAAGCCTTCAATTTATGTGGTGGTGGATTCACGGTGTCCTTCGAATATTCAACCTTTAACCCCCCACTGGGAAGCATTATTGAAGAGACTTTCTTATATATTTTCACTTAATTTATACACTTTTTATCATTTTGCCATATTTGTTTTATGTATCATTATGGTATGATTTATTTTATCCACTCATCCGTTGAATTGGTTGCCTGTGTTTCATTCAATAGGTTGCCTTTTTTTTTTGCCACTTTACAGGATTCACTTGTTTCACCGTTTTTAATCACATTTGTTTATTTAATCATTTTTTATTAGTTAACCTTTTATTTGTCAACCTAATCATTAGGTTTATTTGTTCACTAGATCACATTCAACTGTCTAGTTTAATCATTATTAGCACAGCTTGTTTTTTATTTCTTCATAAAATCAAAACAATACATCCACATCAAACAGCCTCAGATACACTGGAGGCCATAAATGCAGCCCTGTTACAGTCAGCCGATTTAGTAGCACCAAAACGCAAAGCCCGCATCCGGAAAAAAAAGTCTGGCTGGTTCAACAACCAGCTGTCACTACTGAAGCAAGAGCGCAGAAGGGCGGAAGCCGCCTGGAAAAGAAGTCCTGCAGAGGATAACCTCATCATCTACAAGGCAATAACAACACAATATCATAAGGAAATCTTCAAAGCCAAGAAACATAATTTTTCTATGGCGATTAACAGCGCCCTAAACTGCCCCCGCGAACTCTTCAAGATGGTCACCCAGACCATGAATCCAGGATGTCTTGAAGTCCCCAACTCAAACACCCAAGAATTCTGTAATGAATTATCGGATTTCTTCATCAATAAAATTGAAGGAATCCGGGAAAGCATTCTGCAAAACAATACCCCCCTCAACCCCCTCCTCAATCAACCACAAAATTCCCACAGAAACTTTCTACAATCAACAAAGTTCACTCTGGAACCCATCTCCATCGATGCCACAAAGAATATCATTGGTACTTTGCGTAACAGCACAGCGCCCAATGATATCATCCCCACTAAACTGCTGAAGGAATGTGCCGACATCCTGGCACCACCTATCACGCAGCTTATAAACCAGTCATTTAAGGAAGGCATAGTGCCCTCCCTGCTGAAAGAGGGCACAATCCAGCCCATCTTGAAAAAACCTAACCTGGATCCCAAGGACCCAGCTCACCGCCGCCCCATAACAGGCCTAAATGTTCTCTCCAAGGTAATGGAGAAAATAGTGGTACAACAGCTGCAACAGCATCTAGATACCCACAATCTACTCGATCCATTTCAATCAGGTTTCCGTCCCGGACACGGGACAGAAACGACCTTACTTAAAATATGGGACGACGCCCTCGAGGCCGCAGACGAAAGAGAATCCTGTCTCCTGGTTCTGCTGGACCTAAGCGCAGCCTTTGACACGGTAGACCACAAACTGTTACTGATGCGACTGGCTGAGGTAGCCAGAGTCGCAGAAGGTGATTTACCATGGTTTTCCTCCTTTCTTGAAAACCGATCACAAACAGTGAAACTGGGATCTTTCACGTCGGAAAAGCGCACGGTGTCATGTGGAGTACCCCAAGGATCCCCCCTGTCGCCGGTGCTTTTCAACATCTATCTTCGCCCTCTCTTTGAAATCATCAGTAGCCAAGAACTACTCTATCACTCTTATGCAGACGATACGCAACTATATTTTCGCATCTGCAACAAAAAGGATCATCATCTCAGTTTAGAGAAATGTCTCTCTTTGATAGAAAACTGGATGACTAAGAATTATCTTAAACTCAATAGCTCCAAAACAGAACTTCTTATGTTTCAGGCCAGCCGAAAGAGTCAACTGGCAACAACCTGGACACCGCCGCCCATTCTGGGCCAAATCATCACCAGTAGCTCCAAAGTCAAAAGTCTCGGAGTCATCTTCGACACCCTCATGACAATGGACGCACAAATAGGGTCAGTAGTCAGCGGATCGCACCATCTGTTGCGCCTACTACGCAGCCGTATTCCATTTATCCCCAAAGAAGACGTAGCAGTCGTGGTAGGAACAATCGTGAACTCCAGACTGGACTATGCAAATGCCCTTTACCTCGGACTCCCAAAGTACCAAATCTCTCGTCTGCAAGTCGTTCAGAACACGGCCGCCAGACTTGTGACTGGGAAAAAGACATGGGAATCAATCTCACCTTCGCTGAGAACCCTTCACTGGTTGCCAGTAAAAGACAGAATTGCTTTTAAAGCACTCTGCCTGACACATAAGTGCATCCATGGGAAGGCTCCGCAATATCTTTGCGACAAGATAGAACCCCACAATTCCAATCGCGTTCTGCGATCCACCGACCAAAATCTGGTCAAGGTACCCAAAACCAAATACAAGTCCAAAGGAGAAAGAAGGTTTGCTTTTCAAGGTCCTAGACTATGGAACGCTTTACCAACCAGCATTCGGTTGGAGGAAAACCACCTGACTTTCAGAAGACAGATCAAAACTCTGCTCTTTTGATGTCAAGAGACAGAAACAACAAGCGCCCAGAGGCGATTCAGTTCGCATGTGCCGCGCTATACAAGTTTTTCATTCATTCATTCATTCTAAGGTAAGTATTTCATATTGTAATACTATGTGATACATACAAGCAAATGATGTCATTGCCTTGCAGGTGATTTTTTTTTTTTTAATGATTGGTGATCTCTCCAGACTATCATTACTTGCAAAGGCTTGGGATTAACCCTTTGTAAAACTGTCAACAGTAAACATCATTCATCTCCAGAACACTTTGCAATCAATCTCTGGAAGATTCTAAACTACAGTGCAGGGTTTGACAAATTTGCTTGTAATCTAGGAGCCAGCTAAAAAAGTTAGGAGCCAGAAAACGCGCCCCATCCCGACGAACTCGCACGCAGAATCGAACACATACGTGAGTAGCGCCAGCATATGTAAACGGTATTCAAACCACACATGTGAGGTATCGCCGCCATCGTTCGAGCGAGAGCAATAATTCTAGCTCTAGACCTCCTCTGTAACTCAAAACATGCAACCTGTAGAATTTTTTAAACGTCGCCTTTGGAGATTTTAAAGGGTAAAAGTTTGTCAGCATTCCACGAGCGGACGCAATTTTGAAGCGTAACATGTTGGGTATCACTTTACTCGGCGTAACATTATCTTTCACAATTTAAAAAAAAATTGGGATAACTTTACTGTTGTCTTATTTTTTTATTTAAAAAAAGTGTATTTTTTCCCAAAAAAAGAGCGCTTGTAAGACCGCTGCGCAAATACGGTGTGACAGAAAGTATTGCAATGATCGCCATTTTATTCTCTAGGGCAGTGATGGCGAACCTTTTTGAGCCCGAGTGCCCAAACCGCGACGCAAAACCAACTTATTTCTTTCAAAGTGCCAACACTGAATTAAAACTGTAAATTATGCTTTCGGTTACTATACATTACTGCCCACCATTCAGTTGCTATCGGTTACCATACATTACTGCCCACCATTCTGTTACTATACATTACTGCCCACCATTCGGTTGCTATACATACCTGCCCACCATTCGGTTGCTATACATTACTGCCCACCATTCAGTTGCTATACATTACTGCCCACCATTCAGTTGCTATACATTACTGCCCACCATTCAGTTGCTATCGGTTACCATGCATTACTGACCATCATTCGGTTGCTATACATTACTGCCCACCATTCTGTTACTATACATTACTGCCCACCATTCGGTTGCTATACATACCTGCCCACCATTCGGTTGCTATACATTACTGCCCACCATTCAGTTGCTATACATTACTGCCCACCATTCAGTTGCTATACATTACTGCCCACCATTCAGTTGCTATCGGTTACCATGCATTACTGACCATCATTCGGTTGCTATACATTACTGCCCACCATTCAGTTGCTATTGGTTACCATAAATTACTGCCCATGATTTGGTTACTATACATTACTGCCCACCATTCAGATGATATCGGTTACCATACATTACTGCCCATCATTCGGTTACTATACATTACTGCCCACCATTCAGTTGCTATACATTACTGCCCACCATTCAGTTGCTATACATTACTGCCCACCATTCAGTTGCTATCGGTTACCATACATTACTGCCCATCATTCAGTTGCTATACATTACTGCCCACCATTCAGTTGCTATACATTACTGCCCACCATTCAGTTGCTATACATTACTGCCCACCATTCAGTTGCTATCGGTTACCATGCATTACTGACCATCATTCGGTTGCTATACATTACTGCCCACCATTCAGTTGCTATTGGTTACCATAAATTACTGCCCATGATTTGGTTACTATACATTACTGCCCACCATTCAGATGATATCGGTTACCATACATTACTGCCCATCATTCGGTTACTATACATTACTGCCCACCATTCAGTTGCTATACATTACTGCCCACCATTCAGTTGCTATACATTACTGCCCACCATTCAGTTGCTATCGGTTACCATACATTACTGCCCATCATTCAGTTGCTATACATTACTGCCCACCATTCAGTTGCTATACATTACTGCCCACCATTCAGTTGCTATACATTACTGCCCACCATTCAGTTGCTATCGGTTACCATGCATTACTGACCATCATTCGGTTGCTATACATTACTGCCCACCATTCAGTTGCTATACATTACTGCCCACCATTCAGTTGCTATCGGTTACCATGCATTACTGACCATCATTCGGTTGCTATACATTACTGCCCACCATTCAGTTGCTATACATTACTGCCCACCATTCAGTTGCTATCGGTTACCATGCATTACTGACCATCATTCGGTTGCTATACATTACTGCCCACCATTCAGTTGCTATTGGTTACCATAAATTACTGCCCATGATTTGGTTACTATACATTACTGCCCACCATTCAGTTGATATCGGTTACCATACATTACTGCCCATCATTCGGTTACTATACATTACTGCCCACCATTCAGTTGCTATACATTACTGCCCACCATTCAGTTGCTATACATTACTGCCCACCATTCAGTTGCTATCGGTTACCATACATTACTGCCCATCATTCAGTTGCTATCGGTTACCATACATTACTGCCCATCATTCAGTTGCTAGAGGTTACTGTCAATGATTACCTGCAATTCAGTCCCCTTCTGCAAACTGCTCAGTCCTGCTGTTGCTTTATAAATCACCACCCCCGCTGCTGGCAGAAGGGTGAGGAAGAATGCACACAGCCATGTCTGTGTCTTTGATCTCCCTGCTCGTGCTGCTGACCGGAGAAGGGAAGGGGGGCCATCACAGAAAGCCTGCTCTGCCTCACAGCAGCTCCGGTCCTGACAGAGGAGAAGAAGGCTCTGGAAGTTGGAACATGGTAAGTGCAGGGAACAGCCGAGCAGAGCACACTCCCGCCCGCCTCAATACAGTTCAGCCACGCATTCATCTCTGCCTGCATCTTCTTGTCAAATGTGGCGGGCTGCAGGAGGAGGGCGGGTTACAGCGATACTGATTGGCTGAGAGGCGGTGGTGGGCGGAGCAGTTATTAGAAGTGTGGACAAAACTATTCTATGATTGCGCTCGTCACCCCGGGCGCCTATTGTTTGTCACTCCCACTCGGGCACGTCACCGCTAGCCCACAGAACTATGGGAGATGTAGTTTGCGGTGCGGTGTGGACGATTCTGTGCTTCACTGTGTGATTTCCTCATTTGATGGCGTGCCCACAGAAAAGGCTCGGAGTGCCAGCAGCGGCACGCGTGCCACGGGTTCGCCATCACTGCTCTAGGGTGTTAGAATAAAAAAAATATAATGTTTGGGGGTTCTAATTAGAGGAAAGGAGATGGCAGTGAAAAATTACATTAGAATTGCTGTTTAACTTGTAATGCCAACGGCCACCACCAGATGGCGCCAGCTCACAGAAGGAGGAGCTTGGGACAGCTTGGGACTTCACAAGGCCGCAAAACCGCGGCCTCAATTACTGGCCGTCGCGGGCCTGACGCGATCGCGCGGCAGGGGAGGTGGGGCGCACTGAGACACAGAATCCTGTGCCTCCGTGCGCCCCCACCTCCCCCGTCGCGCAATCGCGGCGGCTGGTAATTGAGGTCGCGGCTTCGCCTGGTCACAATTTCTTGTCGCAATTGCGACCTGGAGCCCGGACATTGTCGACCCCTGGTATATGGTTATTTGTAACCGTTTGCTCAGCGTGCTGATACCGCTTCAGGCAATTATCCTTTCTTACTAGAACATTTATGATCGGGCAATATCTACATCAGAGAAGTAATAAGGGATACTGTATATAGTATAAACCACACATGGATGCCTGGCAGGAGAGTCTTTAAATGATTTTAAATGTTTTGTAAGCATCATGTTCACTTTTCATTGACATATACAGTATATTTTTGCAATGAAGAAAATCATGTTGGTATTTACTTCCATTTGTGGGGCTTGTTTAAGTGTTTGGATGAATTCAAAGTTGAAGATTTAGCCAATTACACAAATACTAACTTATGAGCCAGTTTACTGAAATGTTAGCAAAGTGGTATGAAATGCCGATTTATAATTCCGTCCTACAGGTAAGCTTCTAATAAATCATACCTGTATGTACTGTGAACATCTCCTAAACGTGCGCCGTGTAAGGCCCCATACACACGAGAGGATTTATCCGCGGATACGGTCCAGCGGACCGTTTCCACGGATAAATCCTCTCGAGGATTTCCGCGGATTTCTATGCGATGGCGTGTACACAACATCGCATTGAAATCCGCGCCGAAATCCTCTGGCGATGACGTGTCGCGCCGTCGCCGCGATTATGGCGCGGCGACGTGCTCGACGATGTCATATAAGGAATTCCACGCATGCATCGAATCATTACGACGCATGCGGGGGATCCCTTCGGACGGATGGATCCGGTGAGTCTATACAGACCAGCGGATCCATCCGTTGGGATGGATTCCAGCAGATGGATTTGTTTGGCATGTCAGCGAATATTCGATCTGCTGGAATCCATCCCAGGGGAGAAATATCCGCGGAAACAGATCCGCTGGCGTGTACACACCATAGGATCTATCCGCTGAAACCCATTTGCTGGGATTTTTCAGCGGATGGATTCTATCGTGTGTACGGGGCCTAAGAGATATTCACATTAGCTTGAGCTGATTATTATTATTATTATACAGGATTTATATAGCGCCAACAGTTTGCGCAGCGCTTTACAACATCAGGGAAGACAGTACAGTTACAATATAATTCAATACAGGAGGGATCAAAGGGCCCTGCTCGTTAGAGCTTACAATCTAGAAGGGAGGGTCAAGTGGAACAAAGGGTAGTAGATGTGGGGGGTGATCAGATGGACAAAATTAAAGTACAGTTGTTAGATGTGGGTAGGATAGGCTTCTCTGAAGAGGAGGGTTTTCAGGGATCCTCTTAAAGCTAACAGAGAAGGAAATAGACGGACAGATTGGGGTAAGGAGTTCCATAGGCTTGGAGAGGAAAAGTCCTGGAGACGAGCATGAGAGGAGGTGATGAGAGAGCAGGAGGTCTTGAGAAGAACGAAGTATGATGTAACTGCATATGGGCCGTGTGCCGTGAATTCAGAGAGGGCTGTGCCACGATAGGGTCTCCTGTGCACATGCATGGGAGTTATGTTTTTGCAGCTTGGCTATTCGAATGGAAAGCGGTAACCCAGAAGGGAGACCTAGCAAAGATGGAAGCAGGGGTGACAGCTTAGCACTGGAGAGCTCTGTTTCAAAGGTAAGTATTTGCACAGTATAAAACAATGCAAGAGGCCCTTTAAAAAAAAAAAAAGTTGGTATTTTTACAGACAAAATCCTGTCAAAACAAAAAAACAAACAAACAAAAACGTTATTCTCTTGCACAGTTATGGATGCAGATGGTATCAGACTTCCAGTTGTTTAGGATTTCTAATCGCACACTATGGTTCCATCTGCTAGCCCCTAAGCCGCTACTGCGTCTTGTAGTGACAAAAAGGCCACAGAGCGCAATGGGGGAGCAGACATCGGACATTCTCAAAAAGTGCGTTGCTTGTCTATGTCTTATAACAAGATAGGGGGCCAGCAAATTGAACCAGAGAACTTATATCAGGCTAGAATCAGCCTGATATAAAACTAGAAGGCGAGTTCTAGCTTTAAAGTAGAACTAAAGCTAAAACATTGGTTTTAATTTTTGATAAAGTATAGGAGGGTTAAAACCTCTGTCATATTTTTGCCCTCCCATTGAGGAGATTTCCCTTCACTTCCTGTTCCATAGCTAAAACAGGAGGTGAGAGGAAATCACTACAAAGCGAGAGTCCTCACTGCAAGATTTCCCCGCTATACCTGCTCTGGTGATTTCTTTTTGCTTTCAGTGAGAACGATAAATAGGACAAATAGAGAAGGTGAATCTCCCTAATGGAGACACAGAAGGCAGTAAAACTTGACAGGTTTCTCCACGGTATCCAAAGCTTTAGTTATACTGTACTGTAAATGAATTGTATAAGGTCTCATTTAAAGGACAGCAAGCTGATACATTAATATTTTGATCATTGTCCAAATAAAGTAGAAAACCTTCACAGCTATTCTATGTTCCCTACTTTAGTTATTGTGAAAAGATTTCCCCTGTTGCCCAAAAAAAAGAAATTTCCCCAAATATCCTTGATTTTCCACCAAAAGCATTTCTCACTATTCCCCCCCCCCCAAGTCCGGTTGGTCAGGTCCGAAGTACTTACCCCATTAATGGTATCGCTTCTCCAGGGCTTCACCTGCTCTCCGCGGTCACCACAGTGGCTTCCGTTTCCTCTCTCCTCCTCGACGGCCAATCGGGACTCGCCTCTTTTCGGCCAATCCGGAAACGGGTCTTATACCCGCATCCCGATTGGCCGGGAGGAGAATCAGTGTTTCAATACATATTGAAAAATTATTTCGCTATTGTAACACACCTGGGTGGGCTCGTAGCGCAATGCTCTGCACCTGAGCCCCACCCTATTTTAAAGCCTATTAGAGCCTCTTTAAAATAGGGCACCGATTAGAGCCTCAGGCTCTAATCGGTGCTTCAAAAAAACACCCCCTTCCCCACGTTGGAATTCATGCATCCAGCATCCTGCATGGGGGACGGACTCATGGATGGGGGGCGGCGGCCCTAATGGGTGGACCATTACTGCAAATGAATATGCTTTGATCTAAACCAGGGGTCTTCAAACTATGGCCCTCCAGGTGTTCAGGAACTACAATTCCCATCATGCCCAGTCATGTCTGTGAATGTCAGAGTTTTGCAATGCCTCATGGGATTTGTAGTTCTGCAACAACTGGAGGGCCGTAGTTTGAGGATCCCTGATCTAAACTATTCCATTGTAGTTCTTACTGTAAGTTTAGGTTTGTTTTCCTGCTGGAAGGTGAGCCACTCCAGTCTCAAAGTATTTTGCAGACTATAACAGTTTTCTTCTAAGATTGACCTGTATCTGGCTCCATCCATCTTCCCATTAACTCTGACAAGCTTCCCTGTCCCTGCTGAAGAAAAGCATCCCCACAACATGATTCTACCACCACCATGTTTCACAGTGAGGATGGTGTGTTCAGGGTGATGTGCAGTGTTAGTTTTCCACCACACATAGCGTTTTGCTTTTTAGTCAAAAAGTTCAATATTGGTCTTATCTGACCAGAGAACCTTCTTCCACTTGTTTGCTGTGTCCCCCACATGGCTTCTCGCAAACTGCAAAAGGGACTTCTTATGTCTTTCTTTCAAAAATGTCTTTCTTCTTGCCACTCTTCCATAAAGGACATAATTGCCAGGGACACGACTAATAGTTGTCCTGTGGACAGATTCTCCCACCTGAGCTGTAGATCTCTGCAGCTCCTCCAGAGTTACCATGGGCCTCTTGGCTGCTTCTCTGGTGAATGCTCTCCTTGCCTGGCCTGTCAGTTTAGGTGGATGGCCATGTCTTGGTAGGTTTGCAGTTGTGCCATACGCTTTCCATTTTCGGATGATGGGTTGAACAGTGCTCCGTGGGATGTTCAAAGCTTGGGATATTTTTTATAACCTAACCCTGCTTTAAACAAATCCACAACTTTATCCCTGACCAATCTGCTGTGTTCCTTGGACTTCATGATGCGGTTTGTTCACTAAGGTTCTCTAACAAACCAATGAGGGCTTCACAGAACAGCTGCATTTATACTGAGATTAAATTACACACAGGTGGACACTATTTATTAATTAGGTGACTTCTGAAGGCAGGGATATCAAAGTAAAGGGGGCTTCATACAAATGCACACCACACTTTTCAGATATTTATTTGTAAAACATTTTGAAGACCATTTATCATTTTCCTTCCACTTCACAATTATGTGCCACTTTGTGTTGGTCTATCTAGAGCTGCAAAAGTCTAGTCAAATTGAGAATCACTATTTTTTTTCTAAAGCCTCGTATACACGATCAGATTTGCAGACGGGAATTGTTTGATGACAGGCTGTTGGCGGAAAATCCTACCGTTTGTATGCTCCATTGGACAATTGTTCGCAGATTTTCCACGGACAAATGTTGGATGGCAGGCTTTAAAATGTTGTTGTCTGTTGTCGGATTTACCGAGCGTGTGTACACAAGTCTGTGGGACAAAAGTCCAAAGTACAAACACACATTCTCAGAAGCAATGCTCACCAAACACAACATTAGCAGAAGGTGCCCAAAGGGTGGCGCTAAAGAGCTGAAAACGACATAGTACGTCACTACATTCGTGTTTGTTGGCCGACAATTGTGTGCTGTTTGTATGCAAGACAAGTTGTTGGGCCAACGCCCTTTAGACAAAGGTCTGAGGCTTTGTCTGCGGAAAATTTGATCATGTGAACGAGGCTTTAGAATAAAGATTACGATTCTTGCGGCATAACATCATGTTTCACATTATACAAAAATATTGGGCTAAGTTTACTGTTTAGCTTTTTATTAATTCATTAAAGTGTTTTTTCCCCAAAAATTGTGTTCGATAGACCGATGCGCAAATACAGTGTGGCATAAAATATTGCACCAACCGCCATTTTATTCTCAAGGGTCTCTGCTAAAAAATTATTATATATATTAGGGCTGAAACAACTAATCGATTAATTGACAACTAATCGATTATGAAATTAATCGATTACAATTTTCATAATCGATTAATCGGCCAGTAACATAATGGGGTTAAAACAACTAAAATTAGCCATTTATAGTACAAAAAAGCACATTGCTACTGTAAGTATTACTTTCACTGTCCCACAGTAAAAAAAATGAACCCCTTACAGTAGCGATTATTTGCTCTTTTTGTACTTATTTTAGTTTTTTTAACCCCTAAACCACTAAACATCTCAGGCCGGAGTCACACCTCTGTGTTTTTTGGTGCTTTTTGAGGAAACACACTACAGTTCATTTACATGTTTTCCTATGGGACACGTTCACATCCATGATTTTTTTTCAGCTGCTGCGTATTTGGAAAGGGCAAGGACTTTTTAACACAAAACGGTGCCATTTTTTTTTTTTTTGGTTCAATATACTTCAATGGAGAAGCTGCAGAAAATCATGTACAGTAATGTGTTTTTGCAGCAATTTTGGGGTAGATCCACAAAGAAAGTACGCCGGCGTATCTATTGATACGCCGGCGTAATTTCAAAATTCCCACGTCGTATCTTTGTTTTGAATCCTCAAAACAAGATACGACGGCATCTGGGTTAGATCCGACAGGCGTACGTCTTCGTACACCTTCGGATCTTAGGTGCAATTTTTCGACGTCCACTAGGTGGCGTTCCCGTCGTAATCCGAGTCGAGTATGCAAATTAGCTATTTCCGACGATCCACGAACGTACAAGCGGCCGCCGCATTATTTTACGTCGTTTCCGTTCGGCTTTTTCCGGCGTATAGTTAAAGCTGCTATCTGGTGGTGTACTCAATGTTAAGTATGGCCGTCGTTCCCGCGTAAGTCGCGTTGTTTGCGTAAGTCGTCCGTGAATGGGGCTGGACGCCATTTACGTTCACGTCGAAAACAATGACGTCCTTGCGACGTCATTTGGAGCAATGCACCCTGGGAGTTTTGACGGACGGGGCATGCGCAGTTCGTTCAGGGCGGGGACGCGCTTCATTTAAATGAAACACGCCCCCTACTCGCCGCATTTGAATTCCGCGCCCTTACACCGCGAGATATACACTACGCCGCCGTAACTTACGGCGCAAATTCTTTCAGGATTCAAAGAAAAGTAAGTTACAGTGGCGTAGCGTATCTCACATACGCTGCGCCCACGCAGATGTATGTGGATCTGCCCCTTTGTGTTTTGTAATCTGCCCAACAACAAATTGACCCAGAAAATGTAAAAAATGTTTTATTTTTTTAGGCTATTATCCGATTAATCGAAACAATAATCGGCCAACTAATTGATTATGAAAATAATCGTTAGTTGCAGCCCTAATATATATACACATATATACACTGTTTGGGGGTTCTAAGTAATTTCTAGCAAAAAATACGGATATTAACTTCGTCTTTAAAGGGGTTGTAAAGGGAAAACATGTTTTCCCTGAATAGATTCCTTTACCTTAGTGCAGTCCTCCTTCACTTACCTCATCCTTCCATTTTGCTTTTAAATGTCCCTATTTCTTCTGAGAAATCCTCACTTCCTGTTCTTCTGTCTGTAACTCCACACAGTAATGCAAGGCTTTCTCCCTGGTGTGGTCAGGACACTCTCTTTGCAGCTAGAGAAAGGAGCTGTGTGTCAGTGGGCATCCTGACACTCCTGCTCGCCCCCTCCCCCCTTAAGAGGCTTTCTCCACACCAGGAAGAAAGTCTTGCATTACTGTGTGTAGTTACAGACAGAAGAACAGGAAGTGAGGATTTCTCAGAAGAAAGAAGGACATTTAAAAGCAAAATAGAAGGATGAGGTAAGTGAAGGAGGACTGCACTAAGGTAACGGAAGCTATTTAGGGAGAAAATTATTTTTCCTTTACAACCCCTTTAAGTGGTTAAACTTCCCTTATTTACAGACCAACGTTCATTCCTTTGATCTAAAAGGACGTGAAAGTGAAAGTGAAAGAAAGTGTTACAATGTTTCTCTTTATCTCTGTCATGTTGTCATAAACTTGGCAGGCTGCCTGTTTGTTTTTGACAGCTGTCAGCAGTGAACAGAGAACTCTCTGCACCGAATCTGGAAAATGCATTGTTAGGATCATGAGGGGTTAGAATTGCGATCTCGATTCTTTAACGATTAATCGTGCAGCTCTAGGTCTATCAAATAAAATACATGTACGCTTTTGGTTGTAACATGACAAAATATGGAAAATTTCAAGGGGTATAAATACATTTTCAAGGCACTGTATAATATCCAAAGCAGTACAGTGATGTACCATATTAACAAATGTCAGCCAGTAAAAATGATATCGCTGTGCCGCAGTCAATCTCCTCCTGGCAACCAATGCATGCTTTGAAAAGACAACAAGCACATGGGTTAATTTAGTAAAGTGGTACAAATAACTACAATGTTCCATGGCAGCCAGGTTCACCTTTCCTTAACTTGAGAGCAGTTAGAAAATAAAAAGTGTATGTAAAAACAGATTTATTTATTTTTTGTGTTGGAGATTGGAGCAAGATTGGAGCAGGGTTCCACAGGTTGCAGGAAAGAAAAATTGCTCAATTCTCCCATCAAATTCTTTTGTATTCTGACAGCGAGAGTTTTCCCATCTATCAGAATACAATGATCACCATAGGCTGCTATAGCTGTGATCAGGTAAAAAAACTGACAGGCTGGTTTTACTAAAGTCAAACGATGGATCAACCATACAACCAGCCTCAATTATTGCAGCTCTACGATACATACACAGATCGAAATTTGTCCTGTCCCTGCAAATTTCAATTCATCTATGGCTGGCTTAAGATGGAGTTTTTCTGGTTTTGGAGAGATCTCATGTTACGTCCTACTTTTACTGCTCTTTACTGTATCAAAGAAAAGATTGTATTTCAAACCTAAAACATAAATCCAACCTTAAAGTGACATTTTAGTTATAGGAGGATCCTGAAAGGTAGCATCTTATGTCTATATGTTATTATCTCTGTCTTAACTACTAACTCTGTGTCTGCTTGGGAGTTTGGGGTTTTCCCAGCTATCTTGTGTGTTCCAAAACATCCTCTTGCATTTCCATCACATAAAACAACCATTAGAGAGAGTAGCCCCCCAGCATGTGTGTAGGACTAGTAACCAAGGTGCACTGGTCCACACAGATAAAAGGACAGTAATCAAACCCTTCATTTGTCACCAAAAAGAAAGAACACTTTTGCTTTATTTTTAAGTAGGCAATAGAAATTAATGAGTGAAGAAAGTTACATCATGTGAGTAGGGATGAGCGCAGGCATTTTAGGACCTACTCTGAACCCACGTGAGCGAGCTCGCCAGGAAGTTGTCTCTGTACTGTGCCAATATCTGCAGCAGATGCAGATAATAATACATGCCTATACATGCCTCCTGTATACATGCAGCTGCACTGCACTGCACTGGGCAATGTAGCCAGGAACTGTACTCCAGGCACCGCAGCTCTCATGCAGTGAAGAGATCCTGTCATTTACCCTCCAGTTTTTCACTCCCCTTATCCATTAAAAGATTGCCCTGTATTTTGTAAACAAAATACAAGACGTTCTGTAAAAGGACAAAGGGAGACGAGAAGTAAAAATATAACATTATCTCTTGAACGTATGAGAGCTGCAGCAGGTCTTGTTTATTCACAGAACACGCTGTGTTATTTTCACAAAATAAAAGGCGCTCTGTTATTGGACAATAGAAGATTTAAGAAAGAGTAAACAACAGGATTCCCTTCACCACTGTACGAGAGCCGCAGCACCAGTAGTACAACGATAGCTGTATTATCCGACAGGTACAGATTAAGGAATTGTACAATAAACATGGCTGGGCATTTAATACACTTCAAAAGAGGTAAAAAACAAAATCCCATTTTATAAAAATATTTGTGGCCGAGGTTCTACATTGTATGCTAAAACAGAAGACCCAAAGTGCTCTTTGTAGAATTTTTTTTTCTTAGTTTCCAAAATAAAAATGCTTAAGGCCCTTTTCACACTGGGGCACAGGCGGTGTTGGCGGTAAAGCGGCGCTATTTTTAGCTGCGCTTTACCATAATTTTTGTGGAGGTATACGGCTGCTAGCGGGGCGCTTTTAACCCCCGCTAGCGGCCCGAAAAAGGGTTTAACCACTTAAGGACCGGACCAATATGCTGCTACATGACCCAAGGGGTTTTTACAATTCGGCACTGCGTCGCTTTAACAGACAATTGCGCGGTCGTGTGACGTGGCTCCCAAACAAAATTTGCGTCCTTTTTTCCCCACAAATAGAGCTTTCTTTTGGTGGTATTTGATCAACTCTGCGGTTTTTATTTTTTGCGCTATAAACAAAAATAGAGCGACAATTTTGAAAAAAATGCAATATTTTTTACTTTTTGCTATATTAAATATCCCCCAAAAACATATATAAAAATATTTTTTTTTCTCAGTTTAGGCCGATACGTATTCTTCTACCTATTTTTGGTTAAAAAAAAATCGCAATAAGCGTTTATCGATTGCTTTGCGCAAAATTTATAGCGTTTACAAAATAGGGGATAGTTTTATTGCATTTTTATAAATTTTTTTTTTTTTACTACTAATGGCGGCGATCAGCGATTTTTTTCGTGACTGAGACATTATGGCGGACACTTCGGACAATTTTGACACATTTTTGGGACCATTGTCATTTTCACAGCAAAAAATGCATTTAAATTGCATTGTTTATTGTGAAAATGACAGTTGCAGTTTGGGAGTTAACCACAGGGGGCGCTGTAGGATTTAGTGTTCACTTAGTGTGTGTTTACAACTGTAGGGGGGGTGTGGCTGTAGGACTGACGTCATCGATCGAGTCTCCCTATATAAGGGATCACTCGATCGATGCAGCGCCATAGTGAAGCACGGGGAAGCCGTGTTTACATACGGCTCTCCCCGTTCTTCAGCTCCGGGGAGCGATCGCGACGGAGCGGCTATAAACAAATAGCCACGCCGTCGTCCCGGATCGCTCCCCGGGGGAATCCGACCGCCATGTGTAGCGAGGGGGTCCCGATCGGACCCCCGTCTAGGCAGGGACGTACAGGTACGCCAATGTGCCTGTACATGCCATTCTGCAGACGTATATCTACATGCGGCGGTCGGGAAGCGGTTAAACCACCCGCAAAACTGCGTTTTGGCGGCGGTACGGCGCGGTGCCCATTTATTTCAATGAGCAAAAGCGGTGGAGGAGCAGTATACACACCGCTCCAAAGATGCTGCTTGCAGGACATTTTTTAACGTCCTGACAGCGCACCGCTCCAGTGTTAAAGGAGCCGCTCTTTCAGGGTGCTTTGCAGGTGCTATTTTTAGCGTTATAGTGCCTGCAAAGCACATCAGTGTGAAAGGGGTCTTAGACATTATACTATTTTTTTAGCACTTGTAATTCCAAATAATGACAATTTATAAACTAAGGACACATCGCTGAAGTTTGTATGGAACAGATATTTTTATTTGTAATGATAAATGTAGTTCTAACCTTCTTGCGCTCCGCTCTGCAGACATGTTCCTGATTCACAATCTCGTTTCTCTGGGGTAGAAAAAGATTTCAGCTTTATGGCATTCAGGCTTTCAAGAGCGCTGCAAGGTTTGGTTAGAGTTTTGAGGACAGAAATGCTGCTTCCAGACTGTGGAAGGCCAGGTGAGTCCTCTTCATCACACTGGACCCCCTTAGGAAAATCCTGCGTTAAAGAAATGCCACTAGTGTCATCATCACTTGATAATCCTTCCTGTTGTAAAGCATCAGCTGATTTTAATGCAAACTGACGACAAGAAATGTCTTCTTTATTATAAAGCACAGACATGCTTCTGGACTCAAACAATGCTGAAAGCTTTTCTCCTTCACTTTTAATTTCTCCTTTGTGATGATCACAAACATCACTTTCAGGCAGTTCAATAGAAGAAGCAAGGTCATCTGTGGTACTTTCTGCTATAGGCAGAATGCTGATTGTGCAATTCATTTCTTTTTTGTCATCGTCAGCTAATACGGATTTGACAGTATCAGGCTTAAATAATGATTTGTTCTCTGAATGTTTTTCCTGAATTTTCCCTAGTAAAATATAGTTTTCTTGATGCGTATCAATGTTTTCTGCTGAACCTAAACTGTTTTGTGAAAGGGGAGGGTTCACATTTGAATCCCCGTCATCCAAGTCCGCAAAATCAAAACTGTCCATCAGGTTAAATGAAACTTCTGTAATTATATTTTCATTCTCTAAGCCCCCATCATCCAGTCCTAATTTAGCTGGGTTAAGAGAAGAACACGGCACCGGGGAAAGAGACTCTACTTGACGTAGAGCCGACTGATGCAAATCGTTTTTACAGTACTTGTTGGCATTGTAGAGCTCCTGGTTTGATAACCTGCTTACATGTTCTAAATCATTTAATTTGGGACCATTCATATGTGCTTTTACAGCTTCTGAAGTCCGCCCATTTTCTCCTTTTAGATCCTCCTGTTTTATTCTATCGTTTTGAAAGCAATTTACAAGGTTTTTATTGGGCAACTCATCTGGACTTCCTGACAGCAACCCATCTGGACTTCCTGACAGCACAAATGTGTCATTGTCATCACTATAATCAGTGCGGGAGACTGAGGGCTGATCTAAGTAAACATCCCATCGACTTTTTACAGGATGAAGTTTTACTGGTGATGGTTCCTGACAAACATTTTCACGTTTTAGAAGAGGACTGCCTGCAAATGCAGGTCCTAAAAGCTCCTTGTCTGGTTTCACTGGTGCTTGATCCACTAAGTTAGTCAATGTTCCTTCTTTACTTGGCTGTGACTTTAACAGGGCCAAAATTTGTGCTGTGCTTCGTAAACTTTGCTTAGTTCTGTTTTCATCTTCTAGTACATTTATAGCAGCAATATTTTCTCTTTCAGGTCCTTGATTTTTAATACTTGAAAAATGACTGGTGGGCTTATTGCCATTCATTTGTGGGTTTCCACAGGTCACACTGCTCTGCTTTTCACATGTGTAGGATCTGTCATCTGGATGGTATGAGTTTTGCCACTGTACTGCTCCCACGGTGTCCGCCTTCTTGGTGAATGAAGCAGCAAAGAGAGGGGATGTAGTAAAGAGCTCTGAAGACAACGATGTACATCCTTGTACCAGCTGAGATGTCCTCCCTGACTCCTCCACCTCTAGACATGGCTTCTTGGTTACTTCACGGGGACACTGAAATCCCTGAAAAATAATGCATCTTACATGTAAAACATGACAAGCCATATATTACCCCCTTGTTTTTATTCATTAGTTGCTTCCGTGGAGTCTTACCTGAACAATGAAAAACTAATTATGTACCAGAGGTCGACCGATATATGGGCCCATATTTGGCCGTTTTTAAGAAATCGGCATTGGCCGATTACCGTGGAAATCAGGCCGATTTGCGGCCGCTAAACTATACCCGGCCCACAGGGCTGTCAGCAGTACTGACCAGAGCCCCGCTCCCCCTACAGGAGCATGTGAAATTAACCCTTCATCAGAGCCGCCTATAGCCTGCGCGGCAGCCAACCCCTATAGAGGAGAAGAGAAAGAGAAAGTTTGCTAAAGCCCGTCGGGGGAAGGGGGGCGGGGCAGTGCTAGTCAGAGGAAGAAAGCATCATTAGCATGTCACAAGCCCGAGCCTCCGCCGCCTGACTAATAATCCTCCCAGCAGGTGATCGTGGCCAGCACTACCTAGCTCCTCTTCCTTCCCTGCTGAGGCGGAGCCTGCTGACTGCTTATATTTTGTTGTTATGTGATTGGCTGGTCAGCTCATCAGCATCTATCTGCATGCACCTAGCCCTATCAGGTGCATGCAGATAGATACCAGAAAGCAGCATATATGAAGGGTAAGTCACAAAAATGTTATGTGTGCTGCTGTACCCCCTGCAGACTTTATTTAATCTGCGTTGCATTGTGAAAATGGATGAGGATGACTCTGGGTGGATATGAGAGTTACATTGTGGAGATCGTCTTCACAATGTAACTCTCATCCTTATCCATTTTCACAATGCAACTCAACCATCTTCATACCCACAAAACATCCCCCCACCCGCACCCAGCACCATCCATCTCTCTCCACAACGCATCCCCAACCACGCCCATCACCATCTATCCCTCTCCACAATGCATCCCCAACCACGCCCATCACCATCTATCCCTCTCCACAATGCATCCCCAACCACGCCCATCACCATCTATCCCTCTCCACAACGCATCACCAACCACGTCTAGCACCATCTATCCGTCTCCACAACGCATCTCCAACCACGCCCATCACCATCTATCCCTCTCCACAACGCATCACCAACCACGTCTAGCACCATCTATCCGTCTCCACAACGCATCTCCAACCACGCCCATCACCATCTATCCCTCTCCACAACGCATCACCAACCACGTCTAGCACCATCTATCCGTCTCCACAACGCATCTCCAACCACGTCTAGCACCATCTATCCGTCTCCACAACGCATCCCCAACCACGCCCATCACCATCTATCCCTCTCCACAACGCATCACCAACCACGCCCAGCACCATCCATCCCTCTCCACAGTGCATCCCCTTTCAAAAATCTGCATCATATATCGGCCATTGTCCGCCCCGATTTCTAAATATCGACATCGGCCAGAGAAAAACCCATATCGGTCGACCTCTATTATGTTCCATCAAACCCCTTCAATAAGAAAATGCTCTGTAAAATAGTTTAATTATTTCGATAGGTAGATATAAAGTGGCTACATAGAATTCAGTCTTTTTATAAGTTGGAACAGCTTTAGTCCAAAGGAAAAAAAATAAAAAAAATAAACCATCATCAGGTCTTGATAAAGCCATCCACAGACATTTCAAATCTCAGCAGGGACATTTTGTCATGTTACAACCAAAACGTAAACGTGTTGTATTGTGGGTTTTATGTAATAGACCAACACAAAGTGGCACATAATTGTGAAGTGGAAGGAAAATGATAAATGGTTTTCAAATTTTGTTTTACAAATAAATATGTGAAAATTTGGCGTGCATTTGTATTCAGCCCCCTTTCCTCTAAAACCCCTAACTAAAATCTAGTGGAACCAATTGCCTTCAGAAGTCACCTAATTAGTAAATAGTCCACCTGTGTGTAATTTAACCTCAGTATAAATACAGCTGTTCTGTGAAGCCCTCAGAGGTTTGTTAGAGAACCCTAGTGAACAAACAGCATCATGAAGTCCAGGGAATACACCAGACAGGTCAGAGATAAAGTTGTGGAGAAGTTTAAAGCAGCGTTAGGTTATAAAAAAATATCCCAATCTTAGAACATCTCATGGAGCACTGTTCAATCCATCATCTGAAAATAGAAAGAGTATGGCACAGCTACATACCTACCAAGACATGGCCATCCACCTAAACTGACAGGCTGGGCAAGGAGAGCATTAATCAGAGAAGCAGCCAATAGGCCCATGGAAACTCTGGAGAAGCTGCAGAGATCCACAGCTCAGGTGGGAGAATCTGTCCACAGGACAACTATTAGTCGTGTACTTCACAAATCTGGCATTTATGGAAGGGTGGCAAGAAGAAAGCCATTGTTGAAAGAAAGCCATAAGACGTCCCAGTTTCAGTTTGTGGGAAGCCACATAGGTGACACAGCAAACATGTGGAAGAAGGTGCTCTGGTCAGATGAGACCAAAATTGAACTTTTGGGCCTAAAAGCAAAACGTTATGTGTGGCGGAATACTAACACTGTACATCACCCTGAACACACTACCCCCGGTGTCAAATGTGGTGGTAGTGGCAGCATCATGTTGTGGGGATGCTTTTCTTCAGCAGGAACAGGTAAGCTGGTCAAAGATGATGGGAAGATGGATGGAGCCAAATAAAGGGCAATCTTAGAAGAAAACCTGTTAGAGTCTGCAAAAGACTTGAGACTGGGGTGGAGGTTCACCTTTCAGCAGGACAACAACCCTAAACATACAGCCAGAGCTACAATAGAATGGTTTAGATCAGGGATATGCAATTAGCGGACCTCCAGATGTTGCAAAACTACAATTCCCATCATGCCTCTGCCTCTGGGTGTCATGCTTGTGGCTGTCAGAGTCTTGCTATGCCTCATGGGACTTGTAGTTCTGCAACAGCTGGAGGTCCGCTAATTGCATATCCCTGGTTTAGATCAAAGCATATTCATGTGTTAGAATGACCCAGTCAAAGTCCAGACCTAAATCCAATTGAGAATCTGTGGCAAGACATTTTTCTGTTCACAGATGCTCTCCATCCAATCTGACAGAGCTTGAGCTATTTTGCAACGAAGAATGGGCAATTTCTCTCTGCAAATCTGGTAGAGACATCCCCAAAAAAACTTTCAGCTGTAATTGCAGTGAAAGGTGGTTTTACAAAGTCTTGCCTCAGGGGGGCTGAATACAAATGCACGCCACACTTTTCACATATTTATTTGTAAAAATAAAATAAAAAAATTGTAAACCAATTACCATTTTCCTTCCACTAGACAATTATGTGCCACTTTGTGTCGATCTAGCACATAAAATCCCAACAAAATACATTTATGTTTTTGGTTGTAACCTGACAAAATTTGGAAAACTTCAAGGGGTATAAATACTTTTTCAAGGCACTGTATATGGTGCAATGTTAAAACACAAAGTAGAACATTTGAGCTCTTGCTTATTTCAAACAATCATATTTTTCTAGTCTCTAAAGTGCTCTTTAGAGTTTTGGTTAACCACTTAAGCCCCGGACCAATATGCAGCCTAAAGACCCAAGGTGTTTTTACAGTTCGGGACTGCGTCGCTTTAACAGACAATTGCGCGGTCGTGCGACGTGGCTCCCAAACAAAATTGGCGTCCTTTTTTCCCCACAAATAGAGCTTTCTTTTGGTGGTATTTGATCACATCTGCGGTTTTTAGTTTTTGCGCTATAAACAAAAATAGAGCGACAATTTTGAAAAAAATGCAATATTTTTTACTTTTTGTTATAATAAATATCCCCCAAAAACATATATAAAAACATTTTTTTTCCTCAGTTTGGGCCGATACGTATTCTTCTACCTATTTTTAGTTAAAAAAAATCGCAATAAGCGTTTATCGATTTGTAAACGCTATAAATTTTGCGCAAACCAAATAGGGGATAGTTTTATTACATTTTTATTAATTTTTTTTTTTTTACTACTAATGGCGGCGATCAGCAATTTTTTTCGTCACTGCGACATTATGGCGGACACTTCGGACAATTTTGACACATTTTTGGGACCATTGTCATTTTCACAGCAAAAAATGCATTTAAATTGCATTCTTTATTGTGAAAATGACAGTTGCAGTTTGGGAGTTAACCACAGGTGGCGCTGTAGGAGTTAGGGTGCACCTAGTGTGTGTTTACTAGTGTAGGGGGGTGTGGCTGTAGGAATGACGTCATCGATTGTGTCTCCCCTATAAAGGGGATGACACGATCGATGCGCCGCCATAGTGAAGCACGGGGAAGCCTTGTTTACATACGGCTCTCCCCGTTCTTTAGCTCCGGGGAGCGATCGCGACGGAGCGGCTATAAACAAATAGCCGCGCCGTGGTCCCGGATCGCTCCCCGAGCGGACCCGACCTCCGCATGTAGCGGGGGGGGGGGGGTCCCGATCGGACCCCCCACCCGCTAATAGGCAAGGACGTACAATGACGCCCATGTGCCTGTACGTGCCATATTGTGGACGTACATTTACATGCGGAGGTCGGGAAGTGGTTAATGTGCATGGTAACTTCAATGGTGGAAGTGCTCCGTCAATGACCACAGAATGTCTTCAGACTTCCATGGTGAAGAGGATTCACAAAGTGCTATATGAAAATTGATAACTGTAATGAAATGGTCTAAGAGATTAAAATAATAATAAGAGAAAGTAATTATATTGTACTTCTAAATTCCCTTACTGTAAATTTCCTCTTTAAACCAGCAGGAAGACGCAGACCAGCAGACTTTAAACCATATCTGTTAGACATGGGTACATCTTTACGTTCAGTGTTGCTCTCAGTAGTATTAGTGCTTGCACCTTCTGCTTCAATGGTGATCAGATAGCGGTCACTTTCCAGATCATCACCAATATTTACCTATAAAAGAAGAAAACTCATAATAAAATGTACGAAGATAAAGTCTACTTAAAGTTTAATCATTTAGTTTAGACCATACATTTCCCTTGGTGAAGTCCCAATGATTTATCACAAGTGCAATTCCATTGATGAAGGTGAACATACGGTATATCGAAGCACAGAGTAAATATACAATTACATAGTTGTGTTCAGCAGTAATATTACAGATTTAATCACTACATGTATCCAGTATTAGAAATCAATAATAAAAAGTCTGAAGTGCATTCATGCAAGGTCCCGAGATGAATGTATAAACCTTAAAGCGCCTTTGGATATATATAAGTACTTATAGTGACAATATAAGCTGCAAAAAAAGCTTGCTAAGTAGTGGTCAGCAAAAAAGCAATAAACAATGGAAGAAAAAGATTGCGCTAGAAATAGTCTAATTTAAGTACTGGACAAAACAGTATCAACAAATAGATAAATATTTCATTGGAAATAGATCATAAACAGTCCCATATGGTGCTTGTGCTCAATAAATGTATCCTATGGAGTAGTGCTCAGACTGGGTGCCCCACATAGATGTACACTCACCCCTATGTGTTGACCACCTATCGCTAGTATGGTCTTGTAAGCATGTGGGGATACCCCGAAATCAAATCCTTAGGATAACGTCTGGGAGATGTGCCTCATAGGTATGGATGGGGATGATAAGAACAGGAAAAAAGCCTATGCTTTTGCGCAATGCTGTATAAAATATTTATTTATTCCACAAAAAGTAAAAAAAAATCACTTCCCGATGATGGCTTTGCGATTAGCCGAAACGTTGAGGTATTACCGCGTCATCGGGTTACTTGCGCCCAATCCAACTTACCCGGGAATCGTGCACCAGGACGCTGCTACAGGGGCTACTTCGTTTCAGGGCCGATTACCCTTTATTTCAATCACCTGCTATACACGCCGGGTACCAGGACTATCAGGCACTCAGCAATGTAAGTGAACATTTTTTACTTTTGTGGAATAAATAAATATTTTATACAGCATTGCGCAATGAGGCTTTTTTCCTGTTCTTATCATCTCCATCCATCCCTATGAGGCACATCTCCCAGACATTATACTAAGGATTTGATTTCAGGGTATCCGCACATGCTTACAAGACCATACTAGCGATAGGTGGTCAACACCTAGGGGTGAGTGTATATCTATGTGGGGCACCCAGTCTGAGCACTACTCCATAGGATACATCTATTGAGCACAAGCACCATATGGGACTGTTTATGATCTATTTCCAATGAAATATTTATCAATTTGATGATACTGTTTTGTCCAGTACTTATATTAGACTATTTCTAACGCAATTCTAAGATGAATGCTCATTCCAAACTAATAAAATTAACCACTGACAGCTATCTGAAATTTGTATTTATTCATAAAGCAAACACAGAATGGAAAAAAACACTCCCCTATGTAGTTATGAAACCTAAAATAACACACCCACTACCATCATATAAAAACAAGGTAGTTCTACTTCTGAAACTCCCCAGATGTAAACAAAAGTCAACATTTAATAAATGTGGGTGGGAGTTGATTGAACATTTTATAGGTAGGAAGGAATATTGTTCTATATTTGTGGTTTATGTGTAAACATCTAACCCAGTCTTTTTCAACCAGGGTGCCTTCTGGGTTGTTTTCAGGGGTACCTTGGCAAAATGCATAAAAAATGCCCAAAAATAGTGCACAAGCCAGTGGGTGATTTAATCCTGCTTCCACAAAGCTACAGGTTTTCATTGTGTAACATAACATTACAACCCTAGGCACCGTGCAGGGCCAGCCGCCAGTGTCCTAACAACTGCTGACAACATTGGTTTTTAAGGAGAACAGTGGGCACCTCAACAGCATCTATGTCTGACCTCGCCTCCTCTTTGTCATCACTGGAATTAACGTTAGCAGCATGGGGGAGAGAAACTGAGGAAGAGGAAATGGAACACTAGTCAGTACCAGTGTACAAAAGTGTATTTGCTTTGAACGAATAAATCACCTCTAATATTGGGTGTTGTATGTGTATGTATGCTGCTGCTATATGCAAAAGTTTTTTTTTTACATTTTAGAATAGGGTTCCTCAAGATCGTTGATAATTTTAAATGGTGCTTTTACTGGAAAAAGGTTGAGAAACGCTGATCTAACCCTTACAAAAAAAGAAAAAGGTAAAACTGTTTTAATAAAGATTTTAAATGAGCTTACATGTTTTTAAACCCACCTTGCCAGTTTTTATAAACACATTGTCCAGGCGCTGACCCTTATCGTTCCATAAAGAAGCCTACATATAAAGACCAAAACAGAAAAAATTAGTATAGCAGACAGAATAAAAAAAAAAAGTCTCCTGTTTATCTGCGGTTTAACCGACAAGCTGCAGTGGTTATCATACAGAAGTGCAATATCTATGTGGTTACTTTTCAACACCAGATTTGTCCAAAAGGAGGTGCTACAGGTAGAACTACAACTTCAGGGTCCTGTAAAACCTAAAGGGAGCTGTGTGTTACTATTATCATTGGCAAATGATTTTTTCCTTGAATTACACTTTTCACCAAACCTTTATTTTCAATTACAAAACAGGCTCCCTATGCCTCTAATGCAATTAAAAACACTTTTTCTGCATTCCAGTGTGCCCTAATGTACACCAAACCACAGATGTGCAGCTAAATCTACAGTCTTGGCATGCCCTGGTTCCTGGATGAAAACTACCATGCACATGTACTGGAAGGTACAGGATGCAGGGCTGGTCAATGACCCAGAAGTAGACCAGAAAATCCAGTTTAAGAATTATTTTAGTTGGTAGGTTTTGCCTTTGGTGCTGAAAGATTTTTGCCAATGTTGTACAAATTTACATGTTGTACACAGTGTCATATGACATTGGTACATACCCATCAATGGTATAAGTACCGGTATGGATGGTGGATTTAAATTAGCTTGGAGCAATTTAATTTTTCAGATTTGGAGCTCTGCAGTATGTGACCCTGGGATGTGCAGTGAAAAAAGTTTTGAGGTGCGGATCTTGTAGGATGTTCCAGTGGTTTGAAAGTATGTTCTCCGTCTTTTTAAATTGAGAATGGAATGTCGTGATAAATCTGGTGGAATGATCCCCCAATTTTTTGGTGGATTTGGGAGGTTAACCTTTTTAAATAAAATTCATAAGCTTGGCCAACTAGAGTCTCAGGGTATCGTTTTCATTTCCTTTTAAGGTTCACACTAAGTTCCAAACAATCGGTATCTTCAGTTGCAATTCTGTCGTAACCGTCAGAATTGCCCCTTTGGAATATTCTAGATCCATTTGGGATAATGGTAACCGTTATAGTGTAAATACCTGCAGTGGGTTTGACATAATTTCTTGCACAGATGGTATCACCATTGTGGCCTAACTCTAGATCCAGAAACACCAATGATGTAGGGTCAGTAACAAATGTGAATGATACGCCATATGTGTTATTATTGCAATACTGAACAAATTGTCTGATGAGATCGGGAGCACTATCCCAGATGACAATTATAACATCTATATATCTTGCAAAAAAGAACACATGGGCCGAGAAGTGATTACTTTTGAGGATATGACTATTCTCCCAGAAGCCCATAGCTAGATTAAAGTATGACGGGGCAAAATTTGCCCCCATTGCAGTGCCCTTTTAGGTGTAAATAAGACCCCTTTCACACCAGGGGCGCTTTTCATGCGCTAAAGGGCTAAAATATAGAACATGTAAAGCGCCTAAAAAACACCTCCCCTGTAGCCCCAGTGTGAAAGCCTGAGTGCTTTCACACTGGAGCGATGCGCTTGCAGGATGTTAGAAAATGTCCTGCAAGCAGCATCTTTGGAGCCCCTACCAATTGAAATGAATTGGCACCGCTGCCGAAGCACCTGCAAAGTGCTTCGGCAGCGGGGCTTTGCAGGCGCATTTAACCCTTTCTTCGGCTACTAGCGGGGGGTTAAAAGCGCCCTGCTAGAGGCCGAAAAGCATCGCTAAAATGACGGTAAATCGCCGCTACTTTCCAGCTTCAGGACCTGGAGGACTTACAATAATTGATGGAACCATGAAATCTGAGATCTAACAGAAAATACTAAAGGAGAATGTCTGGCCATGAGTTTGTGACCTCAAGCTCAAGTGCACTTGAGTTATGCAGCAGGACAATGATCCAAAACACAACAGCAAGTCCAACTCCAAATGGTTCAAACAAAGCAAAAAAAGGATTTTTATAACAGCTTACCTGTAAAATCCTTTTCTTGGAGTACATCACGGGACACAGAGCTGCATATTCATTACTATGTGGGTTATAGAGTCTACCTTCAGGTGATGGACACTGGTGTAATCAATTAAACAGGAAGTTCCCTCCCCATATAACCCCTCCCCTACTGGGAGTTCCTCAGTTTTTGTAGCAAAGCAATAAGTGTCCCAATATCCCCAAACAAGAGGGGTGGGAGCTCTGTGTCCCGTGATGTACTCCAAGAAAAGGATTTTACAGGTAAGCTGTTATAAAAATCCTATTTTCTTTATCGTACATCACGGGACACAGAGCTGCATATTCATTACTATGTGGGATGTCCCAAAGCAATGCTTACTGAGGGGAGGGAGACACCAACAACGCAGACCGCCATCAGACGTGAGGACCTATAATGCTGCCTGCAGCATACTGCGCCAAAAAGCTGCATCCTCTTGCCGTCTTATGTTCACCTGATAGGAGTTAGTGAACGTAAGCACAGATGACCAAGTTGCGGCCTTGAAAATCT
Organism: Rana temporaria; assembly: GCF_905171775.1. NCBI lineage: Eukaryota > Metazoa > Chordata > Amphibia > Anura > Ranidae > Rana > Rana temporaria. The sequence continues at coordinate 470,581,986 of NC_053489.1, read as the reverse complement.
GCGTCATAAAGGCTTGGAAATGCATTGCGCATAAAGCGCTTACCATCCTGGTAGGGAGCACCCCCACAAAAAACAGGGGGAATCCTACTCTAACCACAAGCCTGAATAATAACCTGATGAATCAACCTTAAAAACAGTTGATTTTAGACGCTGCCTGCCCTTTCCTGGGGCCTCCTGGTAGCGCAACAACATCAGTTTTCCGTATCCGAGCAGCCGCTTCAGATAGGCCTAGACCCTTCTTACTCCAACGAGAGAGAGAGTGTAACCATTTTAATAGCTGACCTGAACACTGCCTGCCCATCTAGGGTCTTCTGGTAGCCCAATAAAAACGTCAGCTTTCTATATCTGAAACCTTCAGATAGGTATTTAACTGCTCTCATCTCAATTGAGAGAAAAGCAATAACCTTTCCTTCCGTGAAACAAGGTTTTGAAAAAAGGGAAGGTAAGAATATCTAGATTCAAATGAATACTAGATCCTTCTAGTAAATAAGGTTGGGTGAGGATGAAAATCACTCTACTTGTAAGAATAATTGAGTATGGCTCTATACCAAGAAAGTTGCCAATACTGAAACTCTTGGAGGCTACCACAACCAAGAACACCAATTCCCTTGTTAAAGGATGAAGGGAAATATGGTGCATCGGCCCAAGGAGCTGACCCTGTAAGCCGACAAAACTAGAGCCAATCCTCCGAGCACAAGGGCGACCTAACTGGTGGACTTATACAAGGGGTGACGTGCATAACAGCCCGGACCAAAGAGTGTGAAGTAATCGACCTTTGGAAGCAAGGCAGAGATCGGATCCTTGATATAACTTAAGGCTAGCTCCGTCTCCTTTCCAAATGTAGGAAGGCAGGAATTTTACCTTTGACAAACTTCCACGGATGCCACCATCTGGTTTCACACCAGGAACATGGGCCTTCCAGACCGTAGGCTATCTGGTCCTGGAGGCCAGCTCTCTTGTATGAATCAAGGGAATTGCCGCTGATTCTGAAAGCCCCGATCCTCGAGAATGTGGTCTATAATAGCCAGACCATTAATTCACCTGTTGCAAGGCAGAATGTAATACCCCCTGCAAAGTAGGCCTGGACAAGATGTAAGGGACTGTGGGTCCTCTACTACCCCCTTACTGTTCCTGCACCGAGAGGTCGTCAGGGTTATGCCGGAGTAATCAGGCCAGCTTCTGTTCTCCTCTAAATGTTGCATAGAAGCCACAAAAGTCGCGGCACTGGGGGGAGAGACACAACCAGTGACAACTGGTCCCCCCCCTCGGATTAAAAACACATCTGCCCCGCATACGGGTGGATCCTTTATCCTTGACCCCAAGCTGTTCAATCTCTTGTTGAGCCTGGACGCCAATACATCTTATGTACAGGGTACTATTTCTGTGACATTTGGTCAGGAAAACAGTCGGGGTGTAGAGGTCATTCTCCCGGAGACACTTGTTGACGGCTCCAGCGAATCGCCTGCCAATTCTGCATTTCATGAAATGACGAATGCCAATAGGCAAGGCACAAGCTCCTCCTTGGTAAATTAAGTAAATCACTAGTATGGCATAGTCTGATTGTACTCTGACAGAACCAACCTGCCACCTGAACGTTCAGGCCCCTAAGCCAGATGCTCCATCGGTAGCTCTAGCTGACAGATAAGGCTCCCTTGGAGCTTGACTACTTCCCCTGGGCCATGGTCTCTTCCTGACCTGGCAAACCCTTTTAGTTAAGAATCACCAAGAGGAATTCCAGCATATCTCTGGGACCGGGTTCTTTGGATAATGCTAGGTCAAGATCCACTCTTTCTAGGCCGACAAAATACTGTTTATAACAGCCCTGAATAAAAGTTAGTATAGGGAACTGTCTTGAATGAAGCCAGCATCTTCCCTAGTGCCTTAATCAAAAGGCCAAAAGTAAGGAACTGTTCCTTGCCGTGACCACATAGACCAGTTTTCTTATAGCGATGGTCTTGTCTGCGGCCAAAAAAAAAAAACTCTCCTTTTTGGACTGTGCCAAACATACCCAGCTTCTTGTCAAATGAAAGAATGTATCTTTAGAGTTCCAGATACTTGACCATGCTGGACACCCTTAGGTCCAGCTATGCTACTGACTGACCCAACAGCAGGAGTTTGCTTCGGTATGCCATTACTGCTATACCCTGGGCCTACAGACCTGCTAGAGGCGGGCCCTAGCACCCTGACAACCCAGGCACGGAGGCTAACCCAAAAGGGCAAGACCACCAACTGGAGATAGTGCTGTTCCCCTGCGAAACGCAGACAACCTCTGCAGACCCAAGTAAATAAACACATATGCAACTGGCTCCCCATGTGTGTATGTGGCAAGTGTTAAAGCCATATGCCTCAATGGAAGTGTGTGTACATGGCAGTGTGTGTTCCTGGAAGCATGAATTCATATAAATATGTTTTAAGAAAAACATGCATATAGCATGTGTGCTCTGGAACAAGCATCTTGCAAGCAAGCATGCGATATAAACGTGTTATGCAACAATGTGCAACATGAACCCATGCAGACACGTATTTCTATGCAAACACAAGGAATCCTGTATTGCTTAATTAGGCCGCCATGTACAACTTTAAAGTAATCATGCATCCTTATGCGATTCAGCATCTTCCATGCGATCAACATCTTATGCATTTTAAGCACTACTGTGCGGACAAGAACCCTTGTGTGACCAAGGACTCTTGTGTGACCAAGCACCCCTGTGCGATCCAGCATCCTTATGCACTCAAGCATCTTAATGCGACTTTAGGCATTTCTGTGAAACAAGCCTCTATGTGATCAAGTATCCTTGGGTAATCCAGGACGCTGTTGATCCGACAACCATGTGTGATCCAGCTTATTTTTGCATTCAAGCATCTTTAAGCGATCTTTAGGCATTCTTGTAGAAACAAGCCTCTCTGTGCGACCAAAATATCCTCGAGTAATCAAGGACTTGGGTGATCGGGTAATCATGTGCGATTCAGCATTTTTATGCCTTCAAGCCTCTTTATGCGATTCTAGGCATTTCTGTGGAAACAAGCCTCTTTGTGTGACCAAATATCCTTGGGGAATCAAGGACTTGGGTGATCAGGTAATCATGTGTGATTCCAGCATTTTTATGCATACAAGCATCTTTATGCGAACTTAGGCACTTCTGTGGAAACAAGCCTCTCTGTGTGACCAAATATCCTTGGGTAATCCAGGACGCAGATGATCAGGTAACCATGTGTGATGCAGCATCTTTTTTGCATCCAAGCAACTTTATGCGATTTTAGGCATTTCTGTGGAAACAAACCACTTCTGTGTGACCAAACATCCTTGGGTAATCAAGGATTTGGGTGATCAGGTAACCATGTGTGTGTGATCCAGCATTTTTATACATACAAACGTCTTTATGCGATTTTAGGCCTTTCTGTGGAAACAAGTCTCTCTGTGTGACCCAATATCCTTGGGTAATCCAGGACTTGAGTGATCAGGTAACTAGCATCTTTATGCACTCAAGCATTTCTATGCAACTCTAACAAACATGCAACACCATACAGACAGAAACATGTATCCTTATGCGATCCACAATAAAACATGCTTTGTTACTTGTTTTTATCCCACATGCATTCCAAACTCATGTATCTTATGCAACATGCGGACTGGTAAAAAGGAAGTTATCCTCTGTAGATGTGCGTTTCCTCAATTAAGAGACGTTAGCAATGTGTACCAGCAACTGTGCATCCCTCAGATGTGCATTTGGTTAGCCTGAAGCCGACACCAGGCTGAGGACCATATGGAGGTCTTACTAGCCACCTATAGGAAAACCTCTCTTTACACTCTAAGGAGAAGATAGAGGCTTTGGCCGAGAAGGCAGAGGGAAATTATATGCAGCATGAATCTCTGAAAAGACTGCAGGTGCAATCAGAACCTGTAGAGCTATTGATAGCTTCTCCTCGTTAGGCTGCAGCTCCTGTCTCCTGTCAGTGACAGTGAACCTTCATCCCCAGCTCTTCTAATCCCTTTGTTTAAGGATTAAAGCAGGAAAAGGGACACACCCTGCTTTTTTTTTTTTTTTTTGCTTCTTGTGAGGATGCTGCGAACATAGCAGTTAACCTCTTGTAGAACAACAAATGTGATGCAAAAAACAAAACACATGCAGAGTGGCTGCAATGTTGGGGGAGGCTGCATTGATTGCCTGACAGGTCTGATGGCTCAATCTGTGAGCTGTCTCTACTGGGGAGAATAAGGGGCCACCAGGTTCAGGTGGCGATTCCTTTTTATATTCCTACCCCTGACCTTATTCAATGGGGAGACCAAAGTCCTAAGCTAAAAGCAGAGGAGCTTAACCCAGGTACATCAACAGCTGAACATAGTCTGGCAGCAACAATGCCTGCTAATCTGCACAGCTAGATGCGGAGTAGGCGTCTTAGATGAATCTGTATCCAACTCACACAAGGTGCTTGCGTTTGTGTCCCCCTAGCTTTACAGAGCTCTGACGTCTGGGCCTTTTTGAAGAGCCCTCTCTGCGACTGCACTGAGCCGGTGAGCACGTGCGACATGGTAGAGCCTGAAGCCGAGGAAGTGGGACGCACAATAGACCAGCTAACACTTAAGCTTCCGTCTTTGGAAAGCATGGTAAGCGAAAACATCAGGCATGTCTTTTACTGCCCATAGTAGTGGAAAAACAGATAAGACTTGCAGCTACTCATGGAAGACAATGCTTTGCATAGGATTAAGGGCATTTTTTTTTTTTTATGTACCAGCCCCTTCAAGGGGAGATATATGGGTACTACAGCCATCCTGTCTGAACAGACATAGTGGCCCAGGCTACATGCCGGCTAGGGGAGGTATATGGGTGCCCTGAGCCATCCCGTCTCAAAAGACATTGTGGTTTACATTGCCCATGCATAAAAACATAATATAGGCGAGACCCATAGTCCCCTACAGAAGACCTACTGTCGAACCAAGTCCCGTAGGTCCCTCTCTTACCTTTCCACGCTGCAGGGTATTGCCAAGCAAGAGGCCCAATCTTCCCCCTTCACCGTGGGTATAGTCCTAGACCTTCAGGGACCGGGGTCCATGGCAGGAACACCACACCCCTGGACCTATATAGCACCCTGGCAGCAGAAAAAACATTTGGTCCTTAGAAGGCACAAAGTTCTGGAACCCAGGATCCAGCCCTCCGCAGAGAGGCATTATAGGCTAAACCTCGTTCTTCGTACCGAGGCCCGGGTACCGTCCACTTTGGCTATGAAGCACCTTGGACGGATCCGGATTTATGGAGGCTTTTTACATCCAGCATGGATCCCTCCAGTGGCGCTCCTAAGAGCACATGTTAACTCGTGACCAACACCTTAGACACTGATGAAAAAACTGAGGAACTCCCAGTAGGGGAGGGGTTATATAGGGAGGGAACTTCCTGTTTAATTGATTACACCAGTGTCCATCACCTGAAGGTAGACTCTATAACCCACATAGTAATGAATATGCAGCTCTGTGTCCCGTGATGTACGATAAAGAAATGTAGGTTTTGGAGTGGCCTAGTTAAAGCCTGGACTTAAATCCAATTGAGATGCTGTATCATGACCTTACACAGGCCGTTCATGCTCGAAAACTCTCTGTGACTGGAGGGCCCGTGGAACCAAGAATCCCTTGGAGAGGCTGGGAAACCTTTGTTTCAGCTCCCCATGAACCTCCTATGTCTAAGTCACCCTGTGTCCATTAGAGGCAAAGGGTGAATAAGAAAAATGGTGGACAGCTGTTTAATGGACAATGAGGTGGTTACTTAAAGCGGAGGTTCACACAAAAAGTGAACCTCCGCTTTTTGGATCCCTCCCCCCCTCCGGTGTCACATTTGGCACCTTTCAGGGGGGGGCGGTGCAGATACCTGTCTGAGACAGATATTTGCACCACTTCCGGGTTCTGACCCCCGCGGGAATCCAGCCTTGTCACCCCCCCCCACCACCACCGTCTTCTGGGAAACACTGTTCCCAGGAGAGAGCGGGGACCAGTGACGGCGAGCCCTGATCCTCACGCATGCGCAGTAGGGAATCGGGCAGTGAAGGCACAAGGCTTCACTTCCTGATTCCCTCACCGAGGAAGGCGGCGGAAGCATCTGAGGACTGAGCAATTGCTCAGCCTCGTCTGCTGACATTGCGGGCCGCTGGACAGGTAAGTGTCCATTTTTTAAAAGTCAGCAGCTGCAGTATTTGTAGCCGCTGGCTTAAAAAAAAAACGGGTGTACATATATAACAAATAAAACAGTAATATTTATCCACAATATCTCCCAGGATAAATATATATATATATATATATAAAAAAGAGCTGATCACAGGCCTCTAGAACTGGGTAGGAGCCGGACAGTCTACTCCTACTATAGTTTGTTGCCTACTAGGCTTAGGAGGAGGGGAACACTGTTTGTGTTGTTAATTGTAGTTAGCTTCTGCTATTGTGAGAAGGTTTTCGATGTTTCTATTTATGATAATGTTAATTGTGTCTTCTGAGCTAAAAGATGACGAGTCACCTAGGCTGTCTAAAGGATTAGATAATTAGCTCATGTTAATTAGGTTTCTGGTTACAGTTTGTATTGTCATCCTTGTGTATATATTTTTGAGAGATCTCAAATAAAACAGGCTATTCCTGATGTACTCCAAGACTGGTGTTGTCTGGTGATTGGGTGGGTTAAAGAGTCTTGGATAGAGCAGGTTCTGGATAAAGGAAGCATTTACGGCAGACAAAGTTCTGTTGAGGACAAGGGTCCCTCCAACGTGGCCGACTTAAAACTATTCTGCAAAGAAGAGGGGGCCAAAAATTCTCCACAGCAATGTGAAATACTCATTGCCAGTTATTGCAAATGCTTGATTGCAGTTGTTGCCGCCAAGGGTGGCACAACCAGTTACGAGGTTTAGGGGGCAATTACTTTTTTCACATAAAGCCAGGCAGGTTTGGACAACTTTTTTGCCTTAACCACTTAAGCCCCGGACCATATTGCTGGTCAAAGACCAGAGCACTTTTTGCGATTCGGCACTGCGTCGCTTTAACTGACAATTGCGCGGTCGTGCGATGTGGCTCCCAAACACAATTGGCGTCCTTTTTTTCCCACAAATAGGGCTTTCTTTTGGTGGTATTTGATCACCTCTGCGTTTTTTAGTTTTTGCGCTATAAACAAAATCAGAGCGACAATTTTGAAAAAAAATAATATTTTTTACTTTTTACCATAATAAATATCCCCCAAAAATATATAAAAAAAACTATTTTCTCCTCAGTTTAGGCCGATACGTATTCTTCTACATATTTTTCGTTAAAAAAAAAAAATCGCAATAAGCGTTTATTGATTGGTTTGCGCAAAAGTTATAGCGTTTACAAAATAGGGGGTAGTTTTATGGCATTTTTATTAATATTTTTTTTTTACTAGTAATGGCGGCGATCAGTGATTTTTTTTTTTGGTACTGCGACATTATGGTGGACACTTCGGACACATTTTTGGGACCATTGGCATTTTTATAGCGATCAGTGCTAAAAAAAATGCATTGATTACTATAAAAATGCCACTGGCAGGGAAGGGTTTAACACTAGGGGGCAGGGAAGGGGTTATGTATGTTCCCTGGGTGTGTTCTAACTGTAGGGGGGGTGGACTCACTAGGGGAAATGACTGATCACTGTTCATAGATTGTACATAGATTGCATTTCTCCCCTGACAGGACCGGAGGCTGTGTGTGTAAACGTACTGTAACGAGCGATCGCGGGTGCCTGGCAGTGATCGCGACCCCCGAGTCAGGAGCGAGCGGGGGGCGTGCGTGCGCGCGCCCCTTTTGGCTGCTGGGAGAGATGACGTAGATCTCCGTGCTCTCGCCCAGCAGAGCCGACCTGCCGCCGTATAACTGTGTTGGCTGGTCGGCAAGCAGTTAATAAATGAAACCATCATTTAAAAAACTGCATTTTGTATTTACTCTGGTTATCTGTGTAATAATAAAACTTTTTGATGATCTGAGTCATTTAAGTGTGACAAATATGCAACAAAACTAAATAAAAAATAAATCAGAAAGGTGGAAAATACTTTTCACACAACTGTATGTATCTTATGTATATAATACCTTTAATAATTTGTTATCAATGAGTTTTTTATAAATTTTTAAGCATTTTTATCAGTTATACATTTGTTTTTACCCCCCCCCCCCCTTTCTCTTAAGAAGTCATTATTTATGTAATATCCCGATCCCGACTCCAGCACCTTTTATTCATTGATAACGGCTCATTTAAATTTATCATCCCTCTGCTCAGCAGGGATCAGTGTGGAGATCCCCTGCTGAGCAGACAGATCCGCTGGCAGACTCCGCCAATGTGAAAGGGGAATAAAACAATTTTTCATTGGCAAGAATAGAACAGAAAAGAAAAGATTTGGGTTCCTTGGATTTTGTTTGGCTAAATTTTACTGTTAATAAAATGAATCACCTGATTTCCCCCTGCTAAAATCTTCAAAATACCATCTTGCCAGACTTTAGCCTTTTTTGTCTTCTGGTGAGTAAATAAAACCTGAGGAAAGAAAAGGGACAATTATTATTCCAAACATTATGTTTAGTATGTTTCACGATTAGGGATATTTTATGCCTTTGTGAACAAAGATTTTTGTTAGGCGGCCAGTGCCGGCCCAAGACATTGTGCTGCCTGGTACCAAGAATGAAATGCTGCCCGCCCCCCAAAAAAATTACGTTCACCAAAATGCCCCCACATCCATTATTTTATATCATGATAACTAAAGTGGACCTATCATGGCTCTATACATGTATATAGGAGTATAAAAAGGACCTGTTATGGCTCTATTCATGCAATTAACCCCACAGTGGAGCGGAGAGCGTAACGGGAGGAGCGGTCGGGCGGCAATTAGCCCCACAGTGGAGTGGAGAGTGGAGCTGGCGGAATGGGATGGTGTGCGGGCAGGAAGTTTGCTGCCCCCCTGAAAGTGCTGCCTGGTACAATGGTACCATCGGGTCCCATGGTAGGGCCGGCCCTGTAGGCGGCATCAACATTTTTTTTTCATTGGTTGGCTAAAGGTGTCTGTGCACAGAGCATGAAAGGAGAACTAAAGGCAAAACTTTTTTCATTTCGTAAGGGAGGTTTTTTTAACCCATCAATTTTTTTCCCATCTGTGTCCCATAGGGGAGATATCCCTGAACTTCATGTCCCATATTCAAAAACAGGAAGCAAGAGGAAATCCCTCCAAAAGGTAAAAAATCTTGGGGTGTCACCAAAACTAGTGTCCCCATTAGAAGATTTCCCCTCTGGTGTTAACCGAAAATGTTAATGGTAAACAGAAATCAATAAAAAACTGACAGGTGTTCTAATGCCTCTCCACTCTATCCAAAACGTTTTGCCTTTGGTTATACTTTAAAGTGCTTGTAAACCCTTTACAACCACTTTATGCTACAGGTAAGCCTATATTAAGGCTTGCCTGTAGCTACCCAGGATATCTCCTAAACCTGCACGGTTTAGGGGATATCCCCTGTCCCCTGCATGTCCCGATATCATCGGCACATGCGCACTAAAGGAAACTGAAGCAATTGCACCTATGTGCCGTTGCTTCAGTCCATGTGCCGTTACCGGCGGCTCCCCCACGCATGCGCGGTTGTGACGTCATCACGGCTATGTCTGACTCCCAGAACTTTTACAGTGTCCATGGCTTCTTTCTTGCTGGAGAGTTCCCAGCAGCAGCATTACTAAAGTAACAAAAGCCATGTTAGAGTAAAATAGAGCACAAATTCTGTGAAAGCTTGGAGCTGCTGGAGTTGTAGTTTACATAAGGCTATGGGTGCCACATGAGACAGCGCTGATTAGCCTAGCGATACAGAGTTATTACATGGAGTGGGCCACATGTTTCTTCAATCCGACCTACCAAGTATTTCCACTGACTCCTAGAACTGAACAGAGCATTGGGGCAATGAAGGGAAGGTAGTTATATGCTCTCAAAGTGGGAGTTGGGGGGGGGGGGGGGGATAATAATTGCAAGGCACAAGTTTCCTTTAGTGTTAAAACTGGCTAGTGTAGCTCTTTGTAGATGCAGATCTAAAGCAGCCCATAGATGATGCAATTTCACAGGTGGAAGGAAAGAATTGCCCGATTCCTCCAATACAGTCAGTTTCTGCCCTCCCTCTGTAAACTGACCACACTGCATCATGGCTGCTAAGCTTTGACACTGTGGTCAGTTTACACGCCTCTGTCATCTTCAGCCTGCTATCTGCAGTTCTCCGCTCTGATTCTGTGTCCTCCTCCCTCCTCTCTCCCTTTCAGCTCTGTGTGTGAGACGCCCCTCCCCTGCCCTTCTTTCACCCCTCCGAGCAGCTTGCACATTACTTCTCCCAATCACTGCCAGCCCCCCTACTAGGATTAGATGATGTAATCCATGCCATTTTTTTTAAATTCTTCTTATAAATACCGTTTTTCTTATCCCCGATCAGAGGTCATGTGACCGCCAGGGCGCTGTCTTCCTTCGATTTTTTATTACAATGGGAGGTCACGTGACTGCTCGTCAGATGTCAGAGGGAGAGCTCAGCCCCCTTCCTCTGTAATACTGTACATACATCTGAGGAGAACAGTGCTGGGCGGTCACATGACCGCTGATAGGGGATAAGAAGAATATTAGAAAATGGCATATAGTATATACATAATGTAATCCTAGCAGAGGGGCTGGTAGTGGCTGTGTGCACTGCCTTAACAAACACTTTAAGGGCCTAAACCGGACAAGTACAAAAAATTTTACTTACTGTGAATTCTTGGACAGCCATGTCACCACCTAAGGAACCATTTATTATACAGGTCGCCTAAACTGAAGAACATAAAATAATGAGTAAATATGACAACACCATACAATAGCGATGTTACAAAGATATTTCACTTTTGAAAACTTGGGGGGAAAAATAATTCAATTTAAAAGACAAATAAAATTAAAAAATTGGACTAATACGATATTTAAAATACGGGGGAAATATGATGGGGCAGTATGATGGGGGAAATTTTGATGAGGGCAGTATCATGAGGCAATTTTGATAGGGGCAATATGATGGGGGCAGTTTGATGAGGCAGTTTTGATGGGGGTAGTATGATGGTGGCAGTGTGTACCCCACTTTAGGCAGAGATAAAGAGAAACAATGTATCTCACAATGTATCTATTGGTTCTTTTAGATCGAAAGGAATGAACTTCGGTCTGTAGATGAGGACAGTTTAACCCCATTAAAGACTAAACCTTTTCCTGTCACTTGTTGCTTAAAATCATGATTTTTTTGCTAGAAAATTACTTAGAACCCCCAAATATTTATATATATTTTTTTTTTACCAAAAACCATAGAGAATAAAATGGGGGTTGTTGCAATATTTTATGCCACACTGTATTTGCACAATTGTTTTGGAATTTTTTTTTTTTAACCACTTAAGGACCAAGCCTGTTTTTCAGATTTGGTGTTTACAAGATAAAAAAACTTTTTTTTTGCTAGAAAATTACTTAAAACCCCCAAACATTATATATATATATATATATATATTTTTCCCTAACACCCTAGGGAATAAAATGGCGGTCATTGCAATACTTTTTGTCACACCGTATTTGCGCAGCTGTCTTACAAGCGCACTTTTTTGGGGAAAAAAACACTTTTTTGTATTAAAAAATAAGACAACAGTAAAGTTAGCCCAATTTTTTTATATATTGTGAAAGATAATGTTACGCCGAGTAAAATGATACCCAACATGTCACGCTTTAAAATTGCGCCCGCTCGTGGAATGGCGTCAAACTTTTACCCTTAAAAATCTCCATAGGCGATGTTTAAAAAATTCTATAGGTTGCATCTTTTGAGCTATAGAGGAGGTCTAATGCCGCGTACACACGGTCGTTTTTCGTCATGAAAAAAAAACGACGTTTCTAAAAACGTAATTTAAAATGACCGTGTGTGGGCTTCACGTCGTTTTTCATCTTCTGAAAAACGACAACAAAAAAAATTCAAAACTGCTGCATTTTTTCATGTCGTTTCTCAAAATGTCGTTTTTCGTGATGTAAAAAATTATTGTGTGTGGGCTAAAACGACGTTTTAAACCCGCGCATGCTCAGAAGCAAGTTAAGAGATGGAAGCGCTCGTTCTGGTAAAACTAGCGTTCATAATGGAGTAAGCACATTCATCACGCTGTAACAGACAGAAAAGCGCGAATCGTCTTTTACTAACAAGGAATCGGCTAAAGCAGCCCAAAGGCGAAAGGAACTTCCCCTTTAAAGTGCCGTCGTACGTGTTGTACGTCACCGCGCTTTGCTAGAGCATTTTGAAAATACTATGGTGTGTGGGTAACGTCGTTTTTTATGATGAAAAACGTAGTTTTTTTTAATGCCAAAAAGTGATCGTGTGTACATGGCATAAGGCTAGAATTGTTGCTCGATCACGGTGATATCTCACTTGTGTGGTTTGAACACCGTTTTCATATGCGGGCGCTACTCACGTATGCGTTCGCTTCTGCGTGCGAGCTCGTCGGGATGGGGCGCTTTAACCACTTGAGATCCGCGCTATAGACGAAATACGTCCGCAGCGCGGCTCTCAAGTGCCAAGTGGCCTTTATGTGCATTACCCGCGCGCGCCACTGGGTGGCGCGCGGCGGGTAAAAACTGTCCCGACGCATCGCCGAAGACCCGATGCGTGTACCTGGCGGCCGCGATGTCCGCCGGGTACACGCGATCGTCGGTGACACGGCAGGTGACAGCAGGGACGTGGAGCTCTGTGTGTAAACACAGAGCTCCACGTGCTGTCAGAGGAGAGGAGACCGATCTGTGTCTCTTGTACATAGAGACACAGCATCGGTCACCTCCCCAGTCACCCCCCTCCCCCCACACAGTTATAACACACCCAGGCTACACATTTAACCCCTTCCTCACCCCCTAGTGTTAACCCCTTCACTGCCAGTCACATTTATACAGTAATTAGTGCATTTTTATAGCACTGATCGCCGTATAAATGTGAATGGCGCCAAATTTGTGTCAAAAGTGTCCGATACGTCCGCCGCAATATCCCAGTCCCAATAAAAATCGCAGATCGCCGCCATTACTAGTAAAAAAAAAAATAATAAAAAAAATCATAATTCTGTTCCCCATTTTGTAGGCGCTATAACTTTTGCGCAAACCAGTCGCTTATTGTGATTTTTTTTTTTTTTTTACAAAAATACGTCGAAAAATACGTATCGGCCTTAACTGAGAAAAAAAATATTTTTTTTAAAAAAAATTGGGATATTTATTATAGCAACAAGTAAAAAAAATATATATTTTTTTTAAATTGTTGCTCTTTTTTTGTTTACAGCGCAAAAAATAAAAACCGCAGAGGTGATCAAATACCACCAAAAGAAAGCTCTATTTGTGGGGAAAAAAGGACGCCAATTTTGTTTGGGAGCCACGTCGCACGACCGCGCAATTGTCAGTTAAAGCGACGCAGTGCCGGACGCTGAGATTTCGCCTGGGAACGAAGGGGGTTTATGTGCCCAGTAAGCAAGTGGTTAAAAAAAAAAAATGTTTTCTTATTTATTTTTACACACAAAAAAAAAATGAATCACTTTTATTCCTATTACATAAACATCCCTTGTAATAGAAAAAAGCATGACAGGTCCTCTTAAATATGAGATCTGTGGTCAAAAAGACCTCTGATCTCATATTTAAACTAAAATGCAAAAAAAAAAGAAATTAAAAAAATTGTCATTTGAAAAAATTACAACAAAATATTGCTTTAAGAAGCATGGGCGGAAGTGACGTTTTGACGTCGCTTCCACCCTGCTATGGGGACGGGTGGGGGCCATCTTGCCCTCACTCGTATCCCAGCCGAGAGGACCCCGCTGCCGACGGCTCCGGTAAGCGGCGGAAGGCGCGGGAGAGCGGCCCTCTCCCGCCGCCGATAACGGTGATCTCGCAGCGAATCCGTCGCTGAGACCACGGTTATCGTTGACAGGACCGCTCACTGAAAAGATGGATATCTCGGTTGTGGCAGCGGCTGCTGCCGTTACCGAGATGTCCATCTTTAAAAAAATGACATATATATATACAGTGAGCGGTCCTTAAGTGGCTAATCAATTAATAAAAAAAAAACTAAACAGTAAAGTTAGCTCCATTTTTTTGTATAATGTGAAAGATGACATTACGCCGTGAGACTCGCGATCTTTATTCTAAGCAAAAAAAAATGTGGATTCTCATTTTGGCCAGAATCGCGCAGCTCTATGCAGCGACTACATTGAAGTCGCAGATATGAATGGCACTCATTGGAAATCATGGTTTAAGACTTGTCGTGCGACTTTGTAGTCCCAAGTCGCACAGGAGTGAAAGGGGCCTTAGTTTGTGTAAAAATAGGATTTTTGTACTGACCGTAAAATCCTATTTTCTCTTATCGTCCATGGACGGACACAGCTTCCTTATAATCTTGACTGTAGGGTTATGTTCCGTCTATCAGGAGAGGTCTCCTATGGACAGGAACATAACCCACTTGTCAAGATTTAAGGAGCTGTCCATGGACGATAAGAGAAAATAGGATTTGTTGTCCTTTTCTCTGTCGAAAGAGAAATATTTAGATTTGGTTGTACAGAATACGTTCAGCAGCAGCAGCTCCCCAGTAACGGGATAGAATGCAGTAAGAAATCTATTAGCCATGTACTCCTATGTTACCTATGCATGTGGTCTGGACAATCAGTATAACAATACTATTGTACAAGCTCCAGTGTATACTATTATATCGCTCAGGAGACCGGAGCACAGAGCTCTCTGCCCTACTGCTGTCATATCGGGAGATGTCTCCTATCACGTGTTTCCCTCTATCAGGCTGTAACATTTCCCCCAGTGTATCACCATACCAGTGCCCGCTGTATACAATGAATAGACCCAGAGGGTACAGCACCACCCTGTCACCTGGAACTCCTCTCCTCACACCCAGCAGCTTTTCGTACACTTCGCGCTCGTTAGACGTCACTTTCCTGCGTCAGGTAAAAATTGCACTAACTATGGTGTGGATTGAGCGAGTTGGCTTAGGTTTTTTTTTTTTTTTTTTTTTTACACGTGTTGAAATTACTATTCACAATAAACAGTTAAGGAAAAAACGTTGGCGTGTAAGTAGAGTGACTTATGCTCTCTGGCATGGTAAGGTTACCATAGTAATGCAGGCACGGACAGGGCAGCCCTGGCGCTGTAGAGAGGCGGGGTCCTGAGCTGCTGTGCGTCGCATGTTGGATGACGCGTCGCTGCGCTTTCCTCTATAGAAGCTTGTTCGCAGAGGGAGAAAGAGGTGTGTGAGGGCGCGAGGTGAGCGGAGATAACATAACATGTCTGCTTATGCCGGGTAGATGCTATTGCAGGTGTTGTAGAGAGTTTGTTGTAGTCAGTATGGGTTACTGATATATGTACACAGCACAGTGTGTGCGCTAATAGGATACATGAATGGGCACTTCTAAGGGGACCACTAAGGAGACCACTACGGAGAGGTGCACTCGTTTTTCCTGGGCATAAACATTCACTGTCAACAAGTGTGGCAAGCTCAGGCTATTTGTCCTTATCCTGGATGGAGTAGGAAATGGATAAAGCCCATATTATTTACAGCTCTGCCCCAAACTACATCACACATCTTGTGTCACTTTATCGCCCAAATTGTACTCTTCAATCCTCCCAAGACCTCCTCTGCTCTCTAGCTCCCTTGTCACCTCCTCATGCTTGCCTCCAGGACTTCTCCAGAGCCTCTTCTATCCTCTGGAACTCACTACCCCAATCTGTCCAGCTATCTTCTACTCTGTTTACTTTTAGGTGATCTTTGAAAACGTTATCGCCCAAATTGTGCTCTCCAATCCTCCCAAGACATCCTCTGCTTTTTAGCTTCCTTGTCATCTCATCCCATGCTTTCCACCAGGAATTCTCCAGATCCTCTCCTATCCTCTGGGAACTCACTACTAAGGATGAGCTCTGGCGTGTTCGCATAGAACACGTGCAGAGCCCGCCAGGAAGTGTGCACGGCGCTGCGCTAATAACAGCCAGGGAGACATTGCATCGGGACAATGTCTCCCTGGCTGTGATTAGCGCAGCGCCGTGCTCACTTCCTGGCAGGCTCTGCATGTGTTCTATGCGAACACGCTGGAGCTCATCTTTATGCCGCATACACACCATCACTTTATGTGATGAAAAAAAACGACATTTTCTGTGAAGTAAAAAACGACGTTTTTGAAACTTCAATTTTCAAAGACGAAGTTGCCTACACACCATCGTTTTCTCACAATGTTCTAGCAAAGCAAGGTTACGTTCTCACCACTTTTTCCATTGAAGCTTGCTTCTGGGCATGCGCGGGTGTAAAAACGTCTTTTTAAATGACGTTTTTTGCTACACACGGTCAATTTCTGTGAAGTAAAAAACAACGTTTTGAAAAACGACACATAAAATTGAAGCATGCTTCAATTTTTTTTGGTCGTTTTTTACAAGACATAAAACAATGTTTTCCCCCACACACGGTCAATTAAAGTGACGTTTTTAGAAACGTCGTTTTTTTTCATCACATAAAGTGATGGTGTGTACGGGGCATAACTCACTACCAAAATGTGTCCACTTTTTTAGGTGATCCTTAAACTTTATCACCCAAATTGTGCTCTCCAATCCTCCCAAGACCTCCTTTGCTCTCTGGCTTCCTTGTCATCTCCTCCCATGCTTGCCTCCAGGACTTCTACCGAGCCTGTTCTATCTTCTGGAACTCCCTACCACAATCTGTCCACTTTTAGGTGATCCTTGAAAACTCATCTTTTCAAGGAAGCTTATCAAACCTCCACCTAACAACTGAACTTTTAATTCTTCCATCAGCTCATTCCTCACAGTTATTGCCTTTTGCTCCAATTGTTCCACCCTATTAGATTGTAAGCTGTCAAGAGCAGGCACCCCCTTGCCCTGTTGTCTTGAATTGTGCTGTTAACTGTACTATCTCCCTTTTATATTGTAAAGCGCTGCACAAATCCTGTATAATGTCAGCTTCTGCCATTTGTGTCCCTTTGGGTGAATTTCCTTCACTTTGGTTAAGTTCATACCAGCAGCCAGGGGGGGGTTTATCTGTGTCTTTACCACACCCAACAGCCCACCAGCAATGTCACATGATCAGTCAGTAGTGGTCTAGATGAGCAAAGACAGGGGGGAAAAAAGGGGGAAAAAGCCACATGAGAAATCCTGTTAAGGGGTAGTGTGTATATATATATACACAGTGTGTGTGTGTGTGTGTATATATATATATATATATATATGTGTGTGTGTGTGTGTGTGTGTGTGTGTGTGTGTGTATATATATATACACACACACACACACACACACACACACACACACACACACACACACATATATATATATACACACACACTACCCCTTAACAGGATTTCTCATGTGGCTTTACATATATATATATGTGTGTGTGTGTGTGTATATGTATGTATGTTATTTATATATATATTACACTTTTAACAGACACCTAGAGAGTAAAATTGCGGTTGTTGCAATATTTTAGGTCACACTGCATTTGTGCAGCAATCTTTCAAATGCTATTTTTTGGGGGGGGGGGGGTAAAAATATACTTTAATGAGTTAAAAAAAACTAAACGGTAAAGTTAGCCCTTTTTTTTTTTTTTTTTTTTTTTTTTTGCATAATTTGAACGATGATGTTGCACTGCGAGGATCTTTATTCTAAGCAAAACAATAGTGGTTCTCATTTTGGCCAGAATTATGTGGCTCTAGTTAATGTTTAGCTGCTAAACTATTTCATCTGAAGTGCTCAGATATTTGAATTGCTAAATCGCACAACAGATTATTAGAATACACTGGATGCAACCAAGATTATTATTATTTTTTGACACACAGATGCCAGTCCTCATTTTTTAAATTCTGTCTTTGTGTAATGACAGGGATGGCTGACATGGAAATGGACACGCCAAGCAACAAGGCGAAAGAAGATGAAAGCGCAGAGACGAAGAAGAAACGCTCTCGAGTAAAACAGCTGCTGGCTGACATTGTCAAGCAGGTGGACTTCTGGTTTGGTGATGTTAACCTTCACAAGGATCGCTTTCTCCGGGAGCAGGTTGAGAAATCCAGAGATGGTTGTGAGTCCTATTGTGTGACTTGTTCCTGTGTCAAATGTTTTGGAGATTTAAAGGATATCTTGGCCTAGGTTCACACTGCTGCGAATTCAAAATCGCGGTAAAATGCGCGATTTTACCGCGATTTCGCGGCTGCGATTTTGCCGCGATTTCGGCCGCAATTTAATCTAAATCGCGGCCCGAAATCGCAAAAAGTAGTACAGGAACTACTTTTTGAAATCGCAGATGCGGTGTCGCACTGATTAGGACAGTGCCATTGCCGCCGATTTGAGATGCGATTTGACATGTCAAATCGCATCTCAAATCGATCCAAATCGTACCCAGTGTGAACCAGGGCTAACAAACAAACTTGCTGTAACTGCATAATTAAACCGCAAGAAAGTTACTAATCTGTCATAACATATTTGGGGATCTAACCTGTTATTGTGCTATGAGAAAATATGTGAGAAATTAGATGATGAAAGTCCAGTGGATTTAGTTCATCTAGAGTTTGCTGAGGTATTTGTACTGCATAAACATTTAAATAAGTTCACTTAAATACGGGTGTAACATGTTATTAGGCAGCACACACAACTCACCCTCTGATCCCCCACTGTGACAGTAGATGGGGGGGGGGGTCCCTAGCCCCGCACCTGCTGTCACAACTTAAAATCAGTTCTGCCCGCACATGAGTCATTCATTCACAGCAATTTGTGATTTTAAAAAAACAGTCCCTCACGGGATATGTAAAACAAATATTCAGGCGCATGGGCGATGTCTCAAGTGGGTGGAGGAAATAAATCTGTGGGTGCTGCTGTCCCAAACTCATAGACCGATGAGATAAAAACAAACAAATTGGGGAAGAACAGCGCTGAACCACTGAAATAAAAGATGGAACTCGGTTGAGAAAAAGGAACATTTTAATCCATTGGGAGTAAAGATAAAATGCAAAACATACAGCAGCCTGGGAACGGTCATCCAGAGACCTCGATTTGGGAGCTGACAGTGGAGCCACATGGATGTCACAGGGGCTAAGAAGGGATGTGGCTGAGCCGTAGAGCAAAAGCTGACAAGCACCACTGGCAGGGACCAAAGAAGAAATGGTCCGATGGATGGAAAAGCTGCAGCCACAGGAGCTGTGGGAGCCGGGACCCTGATGGCCACTCGAGCTGTGTCCCGGACGTGACGTCACGGCCTGGTAAAAGTCAGACAGGAAGATCAATGGGCTGTGGTCAAAGCACTACAGCTATGACCGATCTGGAGGCGCTGATGCCAGGGAGGCAAAGGGGATTTTTGCACTGCCAGCAGGATGAACTACATGTTTCAGGATCTTACCCCTTCTTCAGGTCATCACCGTATATGGACTTGTAGATTGAATGAACTGCATGCGCGCCAGTGTTCCAACAGATTAGGCCACCCATCAGAATTGGTAACACCTAACACTCCTCCACAGTAAGGATACACCAAGAAGGGGCAAGCAGATATCTTGTTACACCCACCGGAGTTTTGTATTTCACATTTATTTTTAACAGGAAAAAAAGCATATATGGTTAAATATAGTATTTGGAAATCCCTCCGACATTTTACATGTTGAATTATAAAAGCAGCGGTGTTCTATCAGATTGGCAAACCTGTGAGATCAGCAGGTTTGCCGCTGCTTTTAAAATTCAACATCTAAACAGTCCGGATTTCTAAATACTAATTTTCACCATACAAACTCTGTTTACTGTTTAAAAAAACAGTGAGATGCACAACTCCGGTGAGTGTAACAAGATGTCTGCTTACCCCCCTTCTCTGTATCGTTACAGTGGTGGAGTGCGGGGTGTAGCAAGATGGCGGCGACCAACGTCTATTCCGTTCCCAGTTCCGATGGTTCGCCATATCTGACAGAACACTGGACTGTTTTTCTTCATTCACAGATTGCTGTGAATGAATGACTTGGCTGTGCGGACAGAACTGATTTTATGTTACAGCCGGTGCGACGAGAAGAACCCACCCCCCCATCTACTGTCACAGTGGGGGGATCAGAGGGTCAGTTGTGTGTGCTGCCTAATAACATGTTACTCCTGTATTTAGGTGAACTTATTTAAATGTTTATACAATACAGTATCAAATACCTTAGCAAAATCTAGATCAGGGGTTCTCAACCCTTCTAGTGCCCTGACCCCTTGATAAAATTTTCCAAGCTGTGGGGACCCCTAACAGTAAAATTATTTTCGTAGCGTGGGTTGTCAGCATCCAAGACAAGTAATTTGCACCCCTAACCCACGGACATTTAGCGATCCCTGAGTCCCCTCCACTCATACTGTACAGTGTTAAAACCCCTTATGGTTCATTTTAGAATGTACCACTCTTTCTTTGTTCTTTCTTTCACTTGGATCTCTATCTATCCTAATTTCTTGTTTTCTTTCCCCATCCTTCTCTCTAGCCGTCTTTCTTGTTATTTCTCATATTCTTTCTCTCCCTTTTTTTCTTGGTTCCTCCCCCTCTTTTCCTCTCCCTTCCATGTATTCTCTAATTGTATTCCTTCTCTTACTCCTTGGTGGGGGGAATGGGATGAGTGGCAATGCTGGGGGGAGTCCTGATCAGCCGACTTGGGTGCTCTTGTCAAGGTCATCTTCTGATCTGAGAACTGTAGTGGGGACTTCTAATGGCAAAAATAATCACAGATAGTGTTACTCACTGTATCTCCGGTTACACTGTGTCTCTGACTTTGTGGTGTCTCGTAGCAGTGACGCCTATGCCGAAATCAGGAGATAGGGTCTCCTCCAGCCCCTCCCACTTCACATTCCTCACCAGTCAGCTGACCTCTAGTCTCTGCCCTCCAGCCATGCCACAGGCTCCAGGAACAGCCGGCTGGGCAGTCACAGGCTCCAGGGACAGCCCTGCTGGGCAGTTGCAAAAGGCTGGGAGAGTGGTGTGGGCTTCAGGAACAGCCCAGGATTTGGTGACCCCTGGAAAATCATCATTTGACCCCTGAGGGGGTCCCGACCCCCAGGTTGAGAACCACTGATCTAGATGAACTAAATCCACTGGACTTCCATCATCGAATTTTTCACATACTTCCGCATAAAACGATAAACGAGGTTAGTTTACAGACTACACAGGAAATTTAAATGATGCCATCAGTAGCAAACTTTCTAAAAATGTGATTTGACTTTTGTACAACAATATTAGTAATTTTCGAGCGTTATGGTAATTTCTCATCTGTCATGTTTTGTGCATTCATCACGATAGGAAAACTGTTTCTAAAATGTAAAAAACAGGATAAAAATTATTTCACGACAATAGAATGCATAGATGATTGCAAACACTGCAGTAATAGCATGTTTTTTTTCCAGTCATTGATATTTCTCTATTGGCCTCGTTTAATAAGATGAAGAAACTGACTACAGATACTAAACTTATTGCCAGAGCGATCAAGAATTCTTCAGTTGTGGAGGTGAGTTGGTTTTGTATAGCTAGTTATGTCTTTAGCCTGCATTTTGGTCCGGGTCTTAAGTGGTTAAGGACCCGGCCAGTTTTTGCGTTTCGGCACTGCGTCGCTTTAACTGACAATTGCGCGGTCGTGCGACGTGGCTCCCAAACAAAATTGGCGTCCTTTTTTTCCCCACAAATAGTTTTCTTTTGGTGGTATTTGATCACCTCTGCAGTTTTTATTTTTTTGCGCTATAAACAAAAATAGAGCGCCAATTTTGAAAAAAATGCATTATTTTTTCCTTTTTGCTGTAATAAATATCCCCCAAAAATATATAAAAAAAGACAACTTTTTTTTTTTTTTTTTTTTTTTTTTTCGATTGGTTTGTGCAAAATTTATAGTGTTTACAAAATAGGGGATAGTTTTATTGCATTTTTATTAAAAAATAAAAATGTTTTACTACTAATGGTGGCGATCAGCGTTTTTTTTTTTTTTTTGTTTGTTTTTTTGGGACATTATGGCGGACACATCGGACAATATTGACAAATTTTTGTCATTTCACAGCTAAAAATGCATTGTTCAAAACATGATAATTGAGCGCACTCCCAATCAATGTCTACAAAGTCACTACCTGGGATATATAGGATGGGATTGGGTAGGGAAAGGGAACTGGAGAGAAATGGGTAAAGTCCCAGAGACAAGTGCTTTTGAGGAAATACTATAGTCCAACAAAATTGTCCACAGCATTATATGACTATAGCCTTGCTTTAGATGGCAGCCAGCTGACAGATGAAGTGTGATCTGTAGAAGGACAAAGAAAGACAAAATGCAGCGCCTTCTAAGCGTAGCAAGTGAGTTTAATCGAGGCAAATAGTTAAAAGCATATGAAAAACCTACTCACATTACAGACGTAGGTACAAGCGAAAATAAGAGTGTCATCCGCGGAATCCCCGGGGACAGCACGATGTCCTAGTGCAGGCGGTGTGGAGATGTCCTTCCCTGTGCAGCAGCGGCGGCAGGAACCGAGGCGCCCTCGGAACTAACAGGCTGAAGTCAGGTTTCCACTGTGGGCTGCAGTCGGCGTCACTTCCGGGCGCGGGAGGTGCGCGCGTTCGAGACTTTCGAGTCTCTTCTTCAGGCTGAGCTGTGGCCATTTTGCTGGAGACCAATTTAAGGCAAGCCCGCCCCACATATACTCTGATTGGCTCATATTTCGTGAAAATATTTTGAAATTATTTAAAAAATATTATATATATATATATATATATATATATATATATATATATATATATAATATATAATTTTTTTTTTTTTTTTTTTTTACATTTTAAAATATTTTCAAAATAATTTCATGAACAAAAAATCTGTTCTTTATTTTATTTAATTATTTTTTATATAGCCACATAGACCATAACATACTCCTGATTTGAATAAGGCCCTCTAACATATAGTCTAACCTGAGAGATCCTTTTGATGACGTCAACATCGCAGTCTCTTCTCAATACAAATATTTTAATTATATATATGTATATTTCCCTGAATTAATTTTTTGAATATAATATAATTTCCTATATATTAGATTATATATGTGCGCTACACGCTCATATGCCCTTACAGCAGTTTTTCATGATGTATTATGTAGCATTTGTAAGTTTCTTGTTTGTTTTCTGCCCAGTTGTTTCCCCTAATTTGTTTTTTAATATGTCTTTGATAGACATTCTCTGTGTATGGCCACCGAGCTTTCCCCTATGTGTCATCGTTATGACACTGTATGGGTTTGTGGCGTTTACAGTCTAGTCCATAAAATACCCCCGCTTATGTGGCATCTATCATCATTATTGTCACCATTGCGGGTTAACATAAACCCGCAAGCTGTGACAATAGTCTCCAGGGCGACATTTGATGTCCCGTAGTTGACTCACGAAATATGAGCCAATCAGAGTATGTGGGGCGGGCTTCGCTTGCCTTAAATTGGTCTCCAGCAAAATGGCCACAGCTCAGCCTGAAGAAGAGACTCAAAAGTCTCGAACGCGCGCACCTCCCGCGCCTGGAAGTGACGCCGACTGCAGCCCACAGTGGAAACCTGACCTCAGCCTGTTAGTTCCGAGGGCGCCTCGGTTCCTGCCGCCGCTGCTGCACAGGGAAGGACGTCTCCACGCCGCCTGCACTAGGACATCGTGCTGTCCCCGGGGATTCCGCGGATGACACTCTTATTTTCGCTTGTACCTACGTCTGTAATGTGAGTAGGTTTTTCATATGCTTTTAACTATTTGCCTCGATTAAACTCACTTGCTACGCTTAGAAGGCGCTGCATTTTGTCTTTAAAAATGCATTGTTTACTGTGAAAATGACAATTGCAGTTTGGGAGTTAACACCTTCAGCGCCCCTAGTGGTTAAGTGTGACCTCATATGTGTTTCTAACTGTAGGGGGGCTGGGTGTGTGACATCATTGACAGCGCCACAGTGAAGAACGGGGAAGCTGTGTTTACACACAGCTCTCCTCGTTCTTCAGCTCAGGGGACCGATCGTGGGACTCCATCTGCGATCGGGTCCCCTGGCTTCGGAGCAGGTCGCGGGTGCGCTCCTGCGACCCACGGCTGGGCACTTAGAGGACGTACAGGTATGTGATTGTGCCCAGCTGTGCCATTCTGCCGACGTATATGTGCAGGAGGCAGTCCTTAAGTGGTTAAAGAGGCAATGGGTTTGATTTACTAAAGAATAATTGACTGCACTTTGCAAGTGAAAATGCTCCAGAGCTTAGTAAATGAGGGGAAGCTTCACTTATCAAAGAAAACCCAATCGCATGCAAGTAAAAAAAAAAAAGGAAAACTGCTTGTACATGATTGGGTGATGGATGTCAGCAGAGTTTTTTTTTTTTTTTTTTTCCATTTATTAAGCTCTGGAGCAACTGCACTTGCAAAATGCACAGTCTGTCTTTAATTAATCGGCCCCACTGTCGCCGCTTTCCATTGCAGCTGGCGGCAGTACTGTGAAATGGGTATGGGTAGCATGTGACTGCTCCTCTCATCTTACCCCAGCTGAAACTAGGGATTTTATTGCCAGCAAGTAAGCTTAGTATAACTGTTTTTTTTGCAAAGACACTACATGGGCAATCTGACAGCGTTTCTTTAACATATCTGTCTAAACTATATATAACACTGCTACTTACAATCTAATTTTCTGCAATGTATTCCAGGGTTACAGAAAAACTGGCATGTTCTGATATGTAGGAACGGACCATCTTCTTTGCCGATTTCTGGCCTGCTCTCCCTTTACATGCCTCATTCCTAGTTGGCGAGGCAGCCACTCAAATAGATGGGTCCGAGCAAGCGCTGAAAGGAGCAGTCTACAGATGCTGGTTGCTGTTTGTATATCAGACTGTCCCAGGTTTTCTGGTGTCCTAGTAAGCTCTTCAGGAAATTGCGTGCCCTGGTCAAGGCACATGGCAGTTTTTATGTTTTTGAAATGCAAAGATACCCTCTACAGAGAAGTATATCTAATCCTTTTTTTTTTTTTATTCCAATTCAAGATGAATTCACAAAATACTAAAATCAGGAGAAGGCTTCCACTTGGGGAGAAACCTGAGGATGTGGATGACCGTACTGTATATGCAGTAAGTGATTACAGCTCTTCTACTTTGTATATGACTACTGTTTTTTTTTTGTTTTTTTCAATTGAAGAGTGGAAACCAAGTAAATTGTGCATAGAAATGTACAAGGACGTAGACCAATGGTGGTCGCCAGTTGGGCAGTTCTATACTTGGTCCCTTTGACACTTCTTAGTCTGAACAGTGAGGGAAATTTTGGTGAATTCCATATTCACCATAGTTTATTAAAGACAAACCAATGCTATTTTCCAGAAGAAAGTTTACAAAGCCAGTACAATTTTTACATCCTTACTTGGGCACTTACCGGAAAATGGGGGTGCTGGCCAATGGTGAATATGTGCAATGATGTATGTACAGTGGTGTGTGTGTATATATGTACTGAAGCAAATTTAATGTCTACCCACTTGTAACTCCTTTTGTCAACTTTTCAAGGGGGGAACAGGTACCTGTTTTTGAATGGTACCATTCCCCACTTCTGGGAGACAGGACAATGCCCCGGTCTCTCATAAGTTTGGCTCCTTCCTCTGCCGCTGGACCAATTGGCTCATTTCACACATGCGCAGTAGGGAACCAGCTGTGAAGCGAGAGGCTTCAGTGCCTGGTTCCCTTACCAGGAATGGCTGCGGAAGCTGCACCTGACAGCCGATCTGAAGATCGGCATGGGGTGCCGACATTGTGGGCTCCCTGGACAGGTAAGTGTCCATATATTAAAAGTCAGTAGCTACAGTATTGGGGGGAGGGGGGGGTGAACCTCCTCTTTAAATTAGTTTTTTAAACCCAACGGAAAAAATGTAATGGTGTATTGAAGCTTACCAGTCCTTAGATTTGGTAGACTCACTTTGTTCTTTTCAGGCGCTTTTTTTTTTTTTTTTTTTCTGCTTCACTTGGTGATCCTGCAAATATCACACTCTGTGTAACTGTAGTGACTGTGCTCATTCACTGTACTGTATCTGTTTAGGAACATGAGGCTTATCTCCCGGATCTGGAATACAAACATGTCTTCATCTCTATTACATAGGGGGTGGGGGAATGGGCAGTTCAGAGGATTGATTTGAAAGGAACTAACCTCCATTTCATTTCTGGCAAGGCAAGATCAAGGAGTATACATTTAAATCTAAGGCCTAGTAAGCCGCCATTGGCATCAAACATTTCTAACTGTGCTCAGCCTTTTATTTGGCTTTGCAGAATACTAGTTCATGTATTGCTTTCTGTTTTTAGGAACTACTTCCAAAGAATGTTACCCACAGCTGGATTGATCGCGTTTTTGGTAAATGTGGAACGGTTGTCTATATTAGCGTTCCCAGATACAAATCTACAGGTGACACAAAAGGATTTGCATTTATTGAGTTTGAGACTCAAGCACAAGCTGCTAAAGCCATCGAGGTAATGCCTCTCCTTTTTATTCTTACTGTGTCAATGAGAATTAACTTCCTCAACCATAAATAACTATGTTAGACATTTATCAGCAAAAGCTGTTGTAAGTGGTGTATTGTGTGAGTATAGCCCATAAAGCGGAGTTTCACCCAGAAGTGGAACTTCCGCT
The DNA here is from genome assembly GCF_905171775.1 of Rana temporaria. Classification (NCBI taxonomy): domain Eukaryota; kingdom Metazoa; phylum Chordata; class Amphibia; order Anura; family Ranidae; genus Rana; species Rana temporaria. The sequence goes on along the minus strand of NC_053489.1, from coordinate 470,555,366 downwards.
TTAAGCACTCCTCGCCCTTCGATGTGCCACATTTGGCATGTCATTTTTTTGAGGGGGGGGTAACCTCTTTTTAGTGGGACTTCCTGTCCCACTTCCTCCTTCCTATCTTCAGCCACCTAGGCGACTTCTCCTCTTGCCCTAGGCAGCCCCTCCCTGCCAGCGATCTTCTGGGACCCAACTCTGGTCCCAGAAGATCGGCTGGCCAATGGGAGAGCGCAATGCGCATGCCCGGCCGTGAAGCCGTAAGCTGTCGCGGCCGGTTGTCCACAGTTATGATGGCGACGGAGAGAGGAGCGAGGCAGATCGCTGGACCGTGGGGCAGGTAAGTGTCAGTTTATTAAAAGTCAGCAGTTATGCTTTTTGTAACTGCTGACTTTTAATAAACAAACACTAGTGGAACTCCGCTTTACTAGAGACACTAACAAATGCCATTGCTGCTTGGCAATTAACATGTATCCATACTTTCTCCTAATTGTTGACTCCTCAGCCTTGCTCGGTTAGAAAATTCCATGCATGTGCACATCAAGTCCCTGCAAAAAAACATACAGCTATTAAGTGACATTATGGTAAATTTGATTGGAAACATTAAAGCTAGACCCCAGCCTTATTTTCAATCTTGCACAAATGTACAGGCTCCTCTCCTGTACAGAAATGGCTTAGTCTGATTTCACTGCACACTAAGAGCTTCTCATAATGTGCTTTAGAAGCTGCGGCAAGTCAGACAGAGCCCACTTCATTGCCTTGCTGGCGGACATCCAGCATCATCCATTTTTCTCTTTAGCCTGACTGTCCTTGTGTGTCCCCCCCCCCCCCCCCTTTATTAAGAGGATTTCAGTTCAATGAAATCGTAGAGGCTCATCATGAGTGTTACCTAGGAAAACCTGCATGCAAATGCAGCCTGCCTAGGAATGCCTACTCCACCAGGCTAACATCAAGACCCCAAGGTAGGCAAAATATAAGCAGATTAAACTTCAGGTTTGAAAAAAAAATTCTTATCAGTACTAAAAATTATATGGCTGTATTATAGCATACATCTAGTGTTACATGTTTGTGAATTAAATCCCTTCTCCTTTTCTATGTAAAATGCTACACACTTTGTCATTGGGATGTGTGTTATCTATCAAAATTGGCTAGTTGTCTGTGGTACCTGATGGCTTCTAATAATGAGCCCATGGACTTTACATGGATATTAAAGACAGTTCCTTATTTAGCATTTAACGAAGTTACTGTAAAAAAAAATCCACGGCTGCAGCTCAGAATCACTGTTGGACTTTGTTGACTCGATGGCCCATTCACCCTTGTCAGTTTTTCGTAGTAAAAATGCATTTCAGATAGAACACTCATTCATACTTGTGTGCTAATCATACCTATGTGATACAGCTTGGAATATCTCAAGGTCCTTTCAATCACATGCAGTAACACATTTTTAATGTGTGTGTGTGTGTGTGATTGCATGTAGAGTCCCTGATTTGCAGTTTACCTGGCTGCTCCCATAGCTGAGAAGTTTATTGTGCCTTCCACTTCCCCATTCCCCGGTCTTCTTTCCATCCCAATTGCCCATGTCCCAGGCATATAGAAGAAACGGGTTAGCCTGTGAACTGGAAGGAAACTGGTTTGGCAAAGAGACCTAGGGAGAAAATTACATGCTGTTTTATTCCTTGGAATTTAAGGTGTCTGTACACAGGTTGGGACTGTTGCTTGTAACTGGTATTTTATTTGTGAAATTGTGTAGCAGTCTCATTGTGTATTGAGTGGCAGGTTGCTTATGTTGATCAGTGTTTTCTCAGCAGAGCTGTCTCCTATCTGTGTTCATTTCATTTTAACAGCAGCTTCCCTAGGGCATTATCATAGTTAGTGCACAAAACATTCATATGTAAAAATATCACCTGTACACACGCTGTCAATGGTTGTAAGGGACCTTTTTCCTGCTCCCTGTTTTTCCCCTCCCGTCTTTCAGGACAGCCCACAATTGAGAGATACTCCTCCTCTTCCTCTAGGAAACACTGCGCCAGCCCATAAATTTCTCACTCCCCCTGCCAGACCTCAGTATTAGTGTTTCCTCCGGTGGGGAGACACTGTGCATGGGAACCTAGGCCAATTCAGGCAGAGGACTGAGGCCATCTATTTTACCTTAAGGAAGCAGAGGCTTCCAGGTGAATCCTGGTGCGGTGCAGGCCCACCATTAGCCACCCCTTCCACGCCGAGCGTGGCTCCTGGTTGCGGGGGACCCCTATCTCGTCCAGCGGGGCGCAGCGGGGGGGACATCCAGGCTCGCCCTGTACTACAGGCCGCAAAGAATTTTTTTGAACCGAGCGGGCTGGACGGCGGGTGACGTCATTTCCGGCGTAGAGCGGATGTCTCCCCTTTGAACCGCGACTTCCGGTTCCGGGTCGCGGTGCTGATAGGAGGTCCGGGCGGACGCTGGAGGGAGTCGGATCTCGCACAGGCGAGGAGAAGCTCTCAGCAAGCAGCCACCTGCAGTCATGTCGGCAGCATCTCCAGAGCCAGCCCTGACAACTGACGCTACCTCCAGCGAGCCTAAGGTAAGAGTACCCTGGGGAGGGGCGCTCTCTAGCTTAGGTTTGCCTCTCCATGTAGGGTTCAATGCATGGGGAGGCAAGCCCCCTGGGTGGCCAGGGGAGTGGGAGTCCTCAGTCCCAGGGGTTATAGGGGGCTAGGTGCACTCCCAGGGTTGTAACCAAATTTTTTAAATTTTTTTAAATTTTTTTTATTTTTATAACTGTTGTTTTTCTGCCCTTTCTGTGTTTCAGAAAGCCATTGAAAAAACGGGTAGTGGAAGGCATAGCTCGAAGAGGAAGTGTGCCTCCTGTAGGGATGTCCTTCCAGAAACATGGACTAAGGTCCTATGTAGGGATTGCATTCAATCCCTGGTCAGGGAAAATGAATTAGAACACGAGTCAGGACTTGCAGCCTCTGTTAAAGAGCTGTCATCCACGTTCTCATTCAAATCTCTGTTTGAGAGGTTACAGCCTTTGGCTGTCCCTACCCAGGTTACAACCCAGCCACAGGCTCAGGGTCCTGCTCCTGTCATACCCATTGCAGCAGCTATGGCAGATGTTTCCGCAGGCCCTTCCCAAGAGGAACAGGTTCCTCCAGATAGTGCCACCTCTGATTCTCAAGAGGGGTCAGAGGGAGAGGACCAGGACGGGGAGTCCAGGAAGCCCTCTAGGTACAAATTGTCACTGGATGAGGTAGAGGACCTCTTAGGGGCAGTTTACACAACCCTTGGTATCCAAACCGACAAGAAACCTCTTACCCTCCATGATCGAATGTACAGGGGTCTGGAGGAGCAAGAGAAAAAGGTCTTCCCAGTACATGATATACTGGTTGAGACCATTAAGAAGGAGTGGCAGGATCCTGAAAGGAAACCCTTTTTTTCCAGATCCCTAAAGAGGAGATTCCCTTTCTCAGAGGATCCTTTATCTGTTTGGAACAAAAGCCCCAAATTAGACGCCGCCTTCTCCCAAGTGTCCAGGAACACGGATTTAGCGTTCGAGGACATGGGGGTTTTGTCCGATGTTATGGACAAAAGAATGGATTCCCTATTAAAGAAATGTTGGGATTCTACTATGGGGAATCTTAAACCAGAACTTGCCGTCACAGTAATGGCTCGCAATCTGGAGCATTGGCTCTCTAAAATTCAGGAGCACATTGAAGCTGGTACGGATAAGGAAACTATTTTAGCCTCCTTCCCTACTATCCTGCAAGGAGTCGCTTATATAGCGGATGCCTCAGCGGAGTCAGTCCGCATGTCGGCCAGATCGGCGGTTCTGGCTAACTCGGCCAGAAGGGCCCTCTGGCTCAAGACTTGGACTGGCGACAGCGCCTCTAAATCCAAGTTATGTGGTATCCCCTTCACAGGGGACCTGCTTTTTGGCCCAGGCCTTGAAGCAGTACTAGACCGCACGGCGGACAAAAAGAAAGCCTTTCCTCCTAAAAAGAAAGTCACAGTACAGGCAGGAAGGGGGTTTCGTCCGCATAAGCAAAAAGGGGCCAAACCAGCAGGCCAAAAGAAGGTTTGGACCCCCAGGGGCAGAGGCAGAGGTGGAGCGATTTTTCACCCTCCTGTCCAGCCCCCTAAAAACCCATGACTTGTTAGTCAGGGTGGGAGGAAGACTGGGGACCTTTCTCCCACAATGGGAATCAATCTCCCCAAACCAGTTTGTCCTGGCGGTCATAAGAGGGGGATACCGACTGGAATTTTCATCACCTCCCCCCCAGAGATACCTAGTCACCCATCTACCCAGGGACAAGGAGAAATCCGAAGCCTTGTTGGGAGCTCTAAGGGAGCTAGAGGATCAGAGTGTCATCCTCAGAGTTCCAAGGGCAGAGGAAGGAGGGGGATTTTATTCACACATCTTTGTGGTAAAGAAGCCCTCGGGAAAATACAGGTTAATCCTAAACCTAAAACCTCTGAACAGATCCATTTCATACAGGAAATTCCGTATGGAATCAATTTATACAGTCAGAGCCCTCCTTCCCCTCAATTGTTTCATGGTATCTCTGGACCTCAGAGACGCATACTTACACGTCCCGATCGCAGAGAATTCTCAGAGTTATCTGCGATTGGCCGTGGACCTAGAGGGAACGATTGTACACCTCGGGCTATCCTCCTCGCCCCGGATTTTTACCAAAATCCTGGCAGAACCCATAGCGTTTCTGCGACTTCAGGGAATATCCATCATAGCCTATCTGGACGACCTGCTACTTTTCGCAGCCTCGCCAGAGCAGCTATCCAGGGACCTGGAAGTGACCAAGAAGGTTCTAACAGACCTAGGGTGGTTACTGAACCTAGACAAGTCCAGTTTAATTCCATCCCAACAGATCACTTACCTAGGGTACCTGCTGGATTCTACTCTCTCAAGAGTGTTCCTCCCGGTAGAGAAAGTCAAGAAGTTGGACAGAGCAGTAGCTTCCCTCCAAAACAATCAACAGGTGTCACTAAGGTCCCTGATGTCAACGCTAGGTCTGCTGACATCTGCCCTCCCAGCCGTACAGTGGGCAGGGATTCACTTTCGCCCACTGCAGGCCTTCCTACTAAGGGTCTGGGATCACAGCCTAGAAGCCCTAGACTCCTTGATTCTAGTACCCCTTCAGGTAAAAAGATCCCTCTGGTGGTGGAGAAAGGCCACCAACATAACCCAAGGACGTCTGTGGATTATCCCGGTGTCTCGGGTGGTAACCACAGACGCAAGCGGCAAGGGCTGGGGAGCGCACCTGGGATCCCTTCCAGCGCAGGGTACCTGGGGTCTCCAAGATCTGAAAAGATCTTCCAATTGGAAGGAGCTGAGGGCAGTGGGCCTAGCCCTCAGGTTCTTTCAGGAGGAACTCCAGGGGCACCACATTCAGGTGAGATCGGACAATTCATCGGCCGTAGCCTATTTAAACAAGCAGGGCGGCACGAAAGCGAAAGTTTTTCGGTCCTGACAGCAGAGATTCTGGGCTGGGCCGAGATCCACACCCTCTCCCTTTCGGCGGTCTTTCTGAGAGGAGAAAGAAACGTAACAGCAGACTTCCTCAGTCGGAGGCAGCTGAGGGAGGGCGAGTGGACCCTCAACCAGGAGGTCTTTCAGCTCCTGAACAAGAGATGGGGAACTCTGGAGGTGGACCTCTTCGCCTCAAGAGAAAATGCGAAGGCCCCCTGTTTCTTCTCCCTGAACAAGGGAGAAGGAGCAAGGGGAGTGGATGCCCTGTCCCAAAGCTGGAAGTTCGGAAGATGCTATGCATTCCCACCTCCGGTACTTCTTCCAGCAGTACTGAGAAAATTCCAATTAGAGCACACCTCTCTAGTCCTGGTAGCTCCTTACTGGCCCAAGAGGGCTTGGTTCTCAGTCCTCAAACAATTAGCGGCAGAACCACCCTTATTTCTACCTCAGCGGGAGGATCTTCTATCACAGGGCCCAGTCCTATGTCCACAAGTCCACAGGTGGAGGCTAGCAGCGTGGCTACTGAGGAAGCCATACTAAGATCCAAGGGATTTTCCGAAGGTTTAATTGCCACCCTCCTTAATAGTAGAAAAAAGGAGACCCGCAAAATTTACAAGAAGGTTTGGCTTCGTTTCAACGAATGGTGTGTAAATTGCCCCTGTTCTGTACAGAGCCCCACGGCTGTCTTAGAATTTCTTCAGTGTGGGGCAGATAAGGGTCTTTCGGTTAGCACCCTTAAAGGGCAGGTTTCGGCACTTACGGTGTATTTAGAAAAACCTCTGGCCACCAGTCCCTGGATAGTCAGGTTCTTTAAAGCACTATCCAGACAGAGACCAGCTCGAGGGCCACCCTTCCCCAGTTGGGACCTGTCTCTGGTATTACGTACCCTAACGGGTACTCCCTTTGAGCCCTTAGATAATTGTTCTCTAAGGGATTTAACCTTAAAAACAGCTTTTTTGGTTGCAGTGACCACTGCTAGAGCTTCTAGCTCGCTGACCCTCCTATCGATCAGACCCCCTTTTTGTGTTATTTTCCCGGATCGGGTCGTTTTCAAGACCGATCCAGCCTTTCTTCCTAAAGTGACTTCAAAGTTTCACAGGAGTCAAGATATAGTTTTACCCTCTTTTTGTTCCAACCCTTCGGGGGAAAGGGAAGGACGTTTCAGTACGTTAGATGTTAGGAGAAGTATCCTACATTATTTAGAGGTGACTAAACCGTTTAGACGGTCAGACTCACTATTTGTTTTATTTTCTGGAACCAGGAAGGGATGCAAAGCATCCAGGCGCACTATTGCCAGGTGGCTAAGACTAAGCATTGAGCAAGCATACACTTTGGCTGGTAGGGATATTCCTACAGGAATTAAAGCACACTCCACTCGAGCGCTGGCAACCTCTCAAGCAGAAAGAGCAGGAGCAACGCCGGAACAGATTTGCAAAGCAGCAACATGGTCCAGCTACACCACCTTCGTTAAACACTACAGGGTGGACCTGGTTTCGGCAGGTGAGCAAGCCTTTGGACGAAAGGTTTTGCAAGCCATAGTCCCACCCTAGTTGGTAAGTTCTCGGTTATCCTCTCAATTGTGGGCTGTCCTGAAAGACGGGAGGGGAAAAATAGTTACGTACCGGTAACGTCTTTTCCAGTAGTCTTTCAGGACAGCCCTGGGTACCCACCCGAATAGAGGAAGTCTGATTTCAAGACCAGGACATGATGTTGATATGTAATTGTATGTTATTAACATGTTCTTGTGTCTCCCCAGCTGACCGGAGGTGCTCGTATAAATACTGAGGTCTGGCAGGGGGAGTGAGAAATTTATGGGCTGGCGCAGTGTTTCCTAGAGGAAGAGGAGGAGTATCTCTCAATTGTGGGCTGTCCTGAAAGACTACTGGAAAAGACGTTACCGGTACGTAACTCTATTTTTTTTTTTCTTGGGGGGGAACAGGGATAAGAGAAGAGTATAGATGGAGGCACACGTACAGTATCTCACACAAGTGAATACACCCATCCTATTTTTTGTAAATATTTTGTTATATCTTTTCATGTGACCGCACTGAAGAAATGACACTTTGCTACAATGTAAAGTAGCGAGGGTACTGCTTGTATAACAGTGTATATGTGCTGTGCCCTCAAAATAACTCACACAGCCATTAATGTCTAAGCCACTGGACACAAGCGAGTACACTCCTAAACTAAATTGGGCCCAAAGTGTCAATATTTAGTGTGGCCACCATTGTTTTCCAGCACTTCCTTAACCTTCTTGTGCATGGAGTTCACCAGAGCTTCACAGGTTGCCACTGGATTCCTCTTCCACTCCTCCGACTAAATCAGAGCTGGTGGATGTTAGAGACCTTGTGCTCCTCCACTGTCTTTTTCAGAATGCCCCACAGATGCTTAACCACTTCCATACCAGGCACTTGCGCACCTTCCCGCCCAAGCCAATTTTCAGCTTTCAGCACTGTCGCACTTTGAATGGCAATTGCGCGGTCATGCTACACTGTAGCCAAACAAAATTGGCGTCCTTTTTTCCCCACAAATAGAGCTTTCTTTTGGTGGTATTTGATCACCTCTGCAAATTCTTTTTTTTTTTTTTTTTTGCGCAACAACTAAAAAAAGACTGACATTTTGAAAAAAAATTAAATTTTTATTTATTTCTGTTAATTTTTTTGTAAATAAGTACGTTTTCTCTTTCAATTACGGGCACTGATATGGCGGCACTGATGAGATGGCACTGATGGACATCGATGAGGTAGTACTGACGGGCACAAATGAGGCGGCACTGATGGGCGGCACTGATGGATACTTATAGGTGGCACTGATGGATACTTATAGGTGGCACTGATGGACACTGTGGGGCGGCACTGATGGACACTGTGGGGCGGCACTGATGGACACTGTGGGGCGGCACTGATGGACACTGTGGGGCGGCACTGATGGACACTGTGGGGCGGCACTGATGGACACTGTGGGGCGGCACTGATGGACACTGTGGGGCGGCACTGATGGACACTGTGGGGCGGCACTGATGGACACTGTGGGGCGGCACTGATGGACACTGTGGGGCGGCACTGATGGACACTGTGGGGCGGCACTGATGGACACTGTGGGGCGGCACTGATGGACACTGTGGGGCGGCACTGATGGACACTGTGGGGCGGCACTGATGGACACTGTGGGGCGGCACTGATGGACACTGTGGGGCGGCACTGATGGACACTGTGGGGCGGCACTGATGGACACTGTGGGGCGGCACTGATGGACACTGTGGGGCGGCACTGATGGACACTGTGGGGCGGCACTGATGGACACTGTGGGGCGGCACTGATGGACACTGCGCGGCGGCACTGATGGACACTGCGCGACCCCCCCCCCTGTCAGGAGAGCCGCCTAACGGCTCTCCTCTACTCTCCTCTACTCGCCTCTGTCAGACGCGAGTGAGGAAGAGCCATCAACGGCTCTTCCTGTTTACATCGTGATCAGCCGTGGTTGGACACGGCTGATCACGTGGTAAAGAGACTCTTTACCGAGATCGGTGTTGCGTGGTGTCAGACTGACACCCTGCAACAACGATCGCCGCGATGCGCGCCCCCGGGGGCGCGCAGCGGCTCAGAATCCTGAGGACGTCATATGACATCCTGTCAGGATTCTACAACCACTTTGCCGACGTCAATATGTCATTGGCGGGCGGCAAGTGGTTAATCAGGTTTAGGTCTGGAGACATGCTTGGCCAGTCCATCACCTTTACAGCTTCTTTCGCAAGGCAGTGGTCGTCTTGGACGTGTTTGGGGTCGTTATCATGTTGGATTAATGCCATGGGACCCAGTCTCCGAAGGGAGGGGATCATGCTCTGCTTCAGTATGTCACAGTACATGTTGGCATTCATGGTTCCCCCAGTGCTGGCAGCACTGATGCAGCCCCAGACCATGATACTCCCACCACCATGCTTGACTGTAGGCAAGACACACTTGCCTTTTACTCCTCACGTGGTTGCCGCCACACACGCTTGACACCGTCTGAACCAAATAAGTTTATGTTGGGTTTTATTAGACCACAGGACATGGTTCCAGTAATCAGTGTCCTTAGTGTGCTTGTCTTCAGCAAACTGTTTGCAGACTTTATTGTGCATCTTTAGAAGAGGCTTCCTTCTTGTGCATCTTTAGAAGAGGCTTCCTTCTGGGACGACAGCCTTTCAGACCAATTTGATGCGGTGTGCAATGTATGGTGTGAGCACTGACAGGCTGACACCCCTTCAACCTCTGTAGCAATGCTGGCAGCACTCATACAGTACGTCTATTTCCCAAAGACAACCTCTGGATATGACGCTGAGCACATGCACTCAACTTCTTTGGTTGACCATGGCAAGGCCTGTTCTGAGTGGAACCTGCTGTATGGTCTTGGCCACCGTGCTACGGCTCCGTTTCGGGGCCTTGGCAATCTTCTTATAGCCTAGTCTCTTTATGTAGAGCAACAATCATTTTTTTTTTTTTTTCAGTTCTTTGCCATGAGGTGCCATGTTGAACTTCCAGTGACCATTTAACAAGAGTGATAACTTTCACACCTGCTCCCCATTCACACATGAGGCCTTGTAACACTAACGAGTCACTTGACACCACAGAGTTCTACATTGTAGCAAAGTGTAATTTCTTCAGTGTTACCACATGAAAAGGTATATTTAAAATTGTACCTTTAAAATTTACAAAAATGTAAGTGGTGTACTGTGAGATACTGTATATGTTGTGCATACACTCAGTTATACATCCGTCTACGTTCTGAAATTCCAGTCTGAATCGTGTAACTCATACGGTTATTGGCAATGATTTAAAGCTAGTCCTTTATGTATTACTTTATTGCATATTATGATGTTACATTTAGAATGCTTGTTTTATATACTTTTGTATACGTGTATGACATCTTGACGTTTTGTATGTTTGCGGGGGGGAAATTTTTTTAAAAAAAAGAAATGGCACCTAATTTTGTCCAGGTTAACCACTTCAATACAGGGCTTTTATACACACCTCATTACCGGGCCTATTCTGGCACTTCTCTCCTACATGTAAAAATCATTATTCTTTTGCTAGAAAATTACGCAGAACCCCCAAATATTATATGTTTTTTTAGCAGACACCCTAGGGAATAAAACGACGGTCATTGCAACGTTTTATCTTGCACGGTATTCGCGCAATAATTTTTCAAACGCCCTTTTTTTGGAAAAAAAATGTTTCATAAATTAAAAAAATAACAAAACAGTAAAGTAAGCCCAATTTTTTTGTTTTAATGTGAAAGATTACGTTACACCGAGTAAATGGATACCCAACATGTCACGCTTTAAAATTGCGCATACTCATGGAATGGCGCCAAACTTCGGTACTTAAAAATCTCCATAGGCAACGCTTAAATTTTTTTTTACAGGTTAAAGGAACACTAAAGGTTCGTTTTTTATTAGATCAATTGATTGCTGTAAGCTAGAGCATTTACATATCACTTAACTCGTTTTTCCTTTTGACCTCCGAAATACAGTAATCCAGGTTTGAAAATGCCATTTCCTGTCTCTCCTCTTCTTGCTTTCCACCAGCATCTGAGCCGTTTTGCATGGTGGAAAGCAGAATGTGCTCACCCCCTCCCTAGGACTACAGCCCTGCGTGAAGATGCTCTCTTATCCCTAAAAGGCATGGAGGCTAAGCCTAATGGGAACTGTAGTTCCCATTAGGCCGTGATGTAGCAAGAATGAATGCGCACCGCAAACCAGGAAGTCAGTGAGAATTATTCAGGAGTGACAAGGTGAATAAAAAAACACTCTATTTCAACAGGTATCAAACTAGTTATAATGAAAAACATTACTTTTTACTTTATCAGCTACTGTCAGACTTTAATTTAAGAGGAAAATATTTTTGTCTTTACAACCCCTTTAACAGTTTAGATTTACAGAGGAGTTCTAGATTTGTTGCTGGCACTCTAACGCACGCGGCGATACCTCACATATGTGGTTTAAACGGCGTTCACATATGTCGGCGGGACTTGCGTGTGCGTTCGCTACTGCGCGCGAGCTACCGGGGACAGGGGCGTTTTAATTTTATTTTTTATTCTTTTATTTATTTTTTTACTTATATTTTTTTCTTTTTTTACACTTTTCTAATTTTTTTTTTTTTTTTTTTTTACTTTTATTCCTATTACAAGGAATGTAAACATCCCTTGTAATAGGAATGTGTGTGACAGGTCCTCTTTATGGAGAGATGCGGGGTCAATAAGACCCTGCATCTCTCCTCCAGGCTGGAAACCATGAGATCGGTGAAAAAAAATTCACCGATCTCATGAATATTGTTGCTTACTAGCCGCAATCGCGGCTTTGTTTACTTACGGGGACCCGGGCGTGACGTCATCACATCGCGCCCGGGTCCTCCGACGGTCATAGAGATGACTGGTGACCATCTGGTCACCAGTCATCTCTATGCTTCCTGCGAGCGCCGGACGATTCTTTCTCCGGGCCCCCGATGGCACGGGAGAGCCCGGAGAAGCACTGGATGGCGGCGGGAGGGGGGGGATGTCCCTTCCCGCCGCCTGTAAGAACGATCTAGCGGCGGAACCGCCGCTATGATCGTTCTTATGCTGCGCAGAATCGCTGGCAGAACAAAAGGATATCTGGATAATGCCTCTAGCTGCAGGCATCATTCAGATATCCACCCGCAAAGCCCAGGATGTCATTTGACGTCCACCCAGGATGGGAGATCCCATCTGTGGACGTCAAATGACAATGGGCGGGTATTGAAGTGTTAAGGAATTAAATCGTAGTCTACTCTCAAGTTGGTGTGGTTTATTTCAGGTAAATGTTACAAAGGGAATTTCCATTTGAAAGCTTTCTAATAATAAACATTATGTCAGCAGATGTATTTCACCTCACAGGTCGTCCGCTATTTTCCTGATCCTTTTTTTTTCCCCCTATATATTTTAATTTTTTTTTTTAGGACTTGAATAATCCTCCAGAGGAAGCACCAAGGAAGGCTGGGATTTTCCCCAAGACTGTAAAGAGCAAGTACGTTCCGGAGTTAAGAGTCTCAGAATCTCGGGAGCTTGGTATGAGCTCAGTCTTTGTGTGTGTGTGTGTGTTGTGTTGGTCATCTCTTGTTTGTTTATAGAGTTAGCATTGTTCCCAATTCTCGCTTCGAGCTAAAGAACAACCGCCTTACCCATGGTATGAGGAGGTGATGGTGTTATGTAGTCCTAATATACTTCCTGTCCTAGGAGGTGACAGTTCTGCTTCTACATACGTTCATGCAGTGAGTGAGAATATTGACCCTGGAACAGAAAGTGATCCTGCAGGATCACCAGATGAAACTAGGGGATAAAAAGAAAATGAATGCTGGTGACGCAGCTAAGTACTGGTAAGCTGCAGTTTGTTATCCTGCACACGGTTAAATTGTCCCCCTGTTGACAGCACAGGGTAACCCCGCCCACAACCGTCATGCCTCAATTTTTGCTAGTGTCCTCCAGAAGATTTGACTTTTCCCAGTTTTATACTAGTGATCTCTCTGACAGACCTGCAGTCAGTGGCATCCTATTACCACAGGACTTTGCTGTTCAGGTCAGGCCAATATTGCCTGGGGATTCCTTGCTAAGTTATTGGTACCGAAGCTCCAGCAGTTGATCTGACACCATCAGACGCTCGTTATGGGTTGTATGCCCTCCTTACCTATTAAATATATTTTACTGGGCAGTGTGTGAACACTAAATCTTATTTTAAAACCCGCGCTAAAGTTCAAATGGTATACATAAGACTGCAGCTGCTGCTCAAAAGGTGCTACAACCTTAAAGGGGTTGTAAAGGTACCTTTTTTTTTATTTCCCCTAAATGGCTTCCTTTACCTTAGTGCAGTCCTCCTTCACTTACCTCATCCTTCAATTTTTGCTTTTAAATGTCCTTATTTCTTCTGAGAAATCCTCACTTCCTGTTCTTCTGTCTGTAACTCCACACAGTAATGCAAGGCTTTCTCCCTGGTGTGGAGTGTCGTGTTCGCCCCCTCCCTTGGATTACAGGAGAGTCGGGACACTCTCTATGTTACAGATAGAGAAAGGAGCTCTGTGTTAGTAGGCGTCCTGACTCTCCTGTAGTCCAAGGAAGGGGTCGAGCACGACACTCCACACCAGGGAGAAAGCCTTGCATTACTGTGTGGAGTTGCAGACAGAAGAACAGGAGGTGAGAATTTCTCAGAAGAAATAAGGACATTTAAAAGCAAAATTGAAGGAGGACTTTCACTAAGGTAAAGGAAGCTATTTAGGAAAAAAATGTTTTACCCTTACAACCCCTTTTATATGTGATAAAAGAATATGGAGCAGCGCTAGCAGCCTATATCAAATAGTACATATCCTGGTATGAATTGCTTATTGCATCAATATATTCATGACAAAAACAACAATATAATTTTGTAGAAATTTTTAAGTGCTTCAATGATCAGTGAAAAATTACTCCGGTGCTTCCACAGAAATAAAGTGATTCCCCCTTCGGTGACCCCACTCACCAAAATGAATGGATCCTCAGCTTTGCAGTCTTGGATCAATTAAAGCAGTAATCTAAAGATCTGGGGATGTGTACAGTGGTTTCTCGTGTAGGCTCTTTCCAAGAAAATATTTTAATGGCAGGAAGGATATACCACACGCCATAAAAAACAGAGAAAACGCATAGTGAAACTCTGCTAAACATTAGTTATTACACACATTTAGGCGCCACTTACAGGATTTTTGGCAAAGACAGGCTTCAGAAAAAACATCCGAGATCCCCGCTGTATGGCGTGCGTTCCACGGGGGTGGAAATTGCATCGCTGCTTGCCGCAAACCGGAAGTTACGTCAACGCGTATCGCCCCTCCAGGGCGTCATCAAAGGATTTGTCCTTTTCATGACGCCCTGGAGGAGGGCCGATACGCGTTGACGTAACTTCCGGTGTGTAACTTTTTATAAAGTATTTGCTGGAGTTTGGCTTCAGTTTGTTAGTGTAACCAAATTTGCTAGCAGCTAGTGCATTGAACACTCATCCAGGGTGTAGGCGCCCTGATCATCAGATGAAAATCAGAGGGGCCTAAAAAATAAAACATGCAGCCACCTCATCTAATGATTGGTAAGCTGCAACATGTTACATTTTTGGTTTAATGCCACTTTGTATTTCTTGGATGGGCTGATGAAATGTAAGGAAACACTAATTTCCTTGGAGAAAATACTGTGCATGGTTCCCTCCATCATTGTTCACATGCCTGAAAATCTAGGTATTTGTTCATATAACCCCTGCTACAGGGCCGCCATCAGCAATTATGGGGCCCCTGGAGCAGAGAACCGGGGGGGGGAGGGGGTTGTTGCCACCTCAAATTGAGAAGCGGGGGAGCTGCCGCGGATTGAGGTCGGAGGGCTTTGGGTCCTGAAGAAGAACAAAAAAAGGGGCCCCTTACAAAGAAAAGGAAATAAATATATATATATATTTTATATATAAAGAAAAAAATATTATATATATAAATTTAGTGTGTGTTTTATAATATAAAATATATATTAAAACAAAAGGCAAAAGGGGTGGTGGGGGGGTGCCATCCGGGGACTTCTGGGCCCCTTACAGGTGTACTGCCTGTCCTGTCCCCCCCGCCCTGCTAATAAACTATCTGCCTATAGCTCCCTATTATTTCCCTTAACAGAGATGACATTACAGCATGCTCTTGGTTTTGTGAGAAGTGCTGGGAAGAAATGTGCTATCATTTCAGCTGCTCACTTACCCTCTTAATTATCCATCCTAGTAAGGCAACTTCCTTTGGCAGGACATACACGGCTCGAGTCCTGCTGAACCGGCCAAGATTCAAACCATGAATGGGCAGGCTGAATTGATCAGGTTGATGGGTTGAGCAACTTGGGGTACAACCAGCATGCTGGGTTTTGCCTGCGATTATTACTAGCACCGACAAGAGAAGACAATGGCCCGGCAGGAGGGCTTCCCGCAATCAACACGGTCTGTGTTCATGGGAGAATCTAGCATTTTTCTTTTGGAAAAAGAATTGTATTGCCGGCTTTAAGGCTACTTTCACACTGAGGCACATTACAGGCGTTTTAGTGCTAAAAAATAGCACCTGTAAAGTGCCTCCCCTGACACTGGAGGGATGTTTAAAAAAAAAAAAAGTCATGCAAGCAGCATCTGACACCGCTCCTAAAGCGCCCCTGCCTATTGAGATCAATGGGCAGCGCCTGTAAAGCGCTTTTGCGGGCACTATTAACCCCTTCATTGCCTGCTGGCAGGGGTTAAAAGCGCCCTTATAGCAGGCCGGAAAGCGCTGCTAAAGCAACGGTAAAGCTATACTGCCAACGACCTGCCCCAATGTAAAAGTACCCTAAAGTCCAGAGATATTCTTATACTGCAATATCTTCTCTGACGCTACACTTTATTGTGTAAGAAAAAGTTTCAGCCTCTGTTGGGCTACTTTCACATTGAGGCGCTATAGCGCTAAAAATAGTGCCTGCAAAGCACCCTAAAAGACCCTTCTCCTCCCACTCCAGTGTGAAAGCCTGAGGGCTTTCACACTGTAGCAGTGCGCTTGCAGGATGGTAAAAAAAATTTGGCGAACCAAGAACGTTGGATGTCAGCGGTGACTATGTCCGCTAACATCCGATCTGCTAAAATCGGATGTATGGCGATTCGTCATCCGTCCTATCGGATGAGATCTGATGAAAACGGACTTGATATCCGTTTTCCTCCGATCTCTCCATAGCCAGCAGCGGCGCTCAATAAGCCCCTCCCCTGCTTGGTGAGCAGAGTGTGTCATCCGCCAGCTCAGCGGAGATCAACAGGGAGATCTCTCGCTGAGCTGGCGGACTGCTGCAACAGATCTGTGCCGTGTGGAAGGGGCCTGATGATGAAAATGTTAAGACAAGTGTATGGTACTCAAACTTTTTTTTTTTTTTACAGGTGTTTATAATGTATCTACAGTTTACACATACTGTTCACATCAAAAAGCCCCCACAAAGGGTCCCTATCCCTATCACACATGCACACTTGCATAGTAGAGCCACTTTGCACATAAGCAAATTAACCTACCAGTGTGTATTTGGAATTTGGAGGTAACTAGGGTACCCAAAAGAATCTCGCACAGGCAAGAGAGAACATGCAAGCTACATGCAGAGAGTGCCCTGGGTAGGATTTGAACTGAAAACCCCAGTGCTACAAAGCAGAAGTACTAGCCACTAATACACTGTGCTTATACATTAATGTGTTTAATGCTGGAATTGTTCTGCTGAACCATGTCATTATTCTAATGCCTTACTCTGTTTCCTAGAAGAGAAAAAGAAGAAGAAAAAGAAAAAGTCAAAGAGCAGAAAAGAGAGCGAGGAAAAACCAGAGGAGGAAAATATTGATGCACCTTCAAAGGAGGAAAAACCTAAGAGGCATCGCAGTGTGTCAGAAAGTTCAGTGGCTGAATCGTCCGATACCAATAAACCGTCTTCAAGAAGGGAAAAGAAAAAGAAGAAGAGAGATAGAGCCGAGAGTTCTGACCAGTCTGATGAGGTTAGACCATCCAAAAGAAAACATACAGAGAGCAGCTCAGAAGAACACGACTCCTCCTTTTCGAAGCAAAGGAAAATGCATTCTGGATCTGTTGATTCAAAGTCTTCCCGAGACCTTCTGGACTGCAAAGGTAATACATTGTATTGCTCTTTTGTAAGTACACAGAGTTCTTTATGTTTGTCACAGATCTTTCCCTAGCTGTAAGTAAGAGAATAAGCATTTAGAGGTCCATTTCCACTTGGGTGTTACTTATCCACAATAACGCATTAAGTGGACCTGTACTCAAATGTTAACACAATGGAATGCTGCAATGAGAGAATTGTGGAGATATTTTCTGAAAATGGTACTTGCATTGCAAATGTGTTGTGTACTAGTTAAAATTCTGCTTAAGGTGGAGTTCCACCCAAAAATGGAAAACTTCCGCTTTTCGGAATCGTTTGGCACCTTTCAGGGGGGGAGCAGATACCTTCCTGATTCCCTTACCGAAGATGGCGGCGGCAGCATCGGAGAGCCGAGGGACAGATCGCTTCAGGGTGTCGGCATTGCGCATGCCCTGGACAGGTAAGTGTCCATATTTTAAAAGTCAGCTGCAGTATTTGTAGCTGCTGACTTAAAAAACGTTTTAAACTCAGCCAGTTCAGCAGAAACAAGACTAGATTAGAACCATGTATGAGCAGGCTGAATGTACCCAAGTCTATCGATTAATTAAATTGGGTACAACCAGCCTGCCGGATTTTACATGTGATTATTGCCAGCGTCTGTTTTAGTCTGCTAGCAACAATCTTCTGGGGGGGGACGGTTGCAGGAAAGAAATTTGCTCCATATATGCCCGGTCTAAGTTAATGTATGATGCCACTCCCCTTCTTCCTTCTCTGATGCTGCTCTGTTTGGCGCAAGAATCCAGTCACCTCAGTGCTTAAGCTGTCTGAGAGCAAGGAGTTATTTAATTTAAGTCAGTGCTGTTAAGTTTGGAAGGGTGTTCCCCACAGCTCTGCACCTGGTGTAACTAAATAGGCAGTGACCACAAACCAACATACTCCTCTTCTGCTGCTAATAGTATACTCATAGATTGGCCAGGGTGAGGTGGATGGCATTTATGTTTAGCTGTGTGTGTGTGTGTATGTATATATATATGTAATATATAGTGTGGTATGTCTCAAAGTCTTCATGGCTAGTCTTGTTGACCTGACTTTTTGCATTTTATCAGAAGTTTCTACAGAAGAAGAAAAGGACACAAGTGACAAGAAAGACACCTCTGCTGTGAAAGTAAAAAGGAAAAGAAAAAAGAAACACAAGGAGCGACACAGAGTTGGGGAAGAGGTGATTCCGCTCAGAGTCCTGTCAAAGTATGTACCAGACATCATCTTTTCTCCAACAGCTTAATATGCAAACTATAGCTTGTATGTTCTCACAGCAGAAGCAATTTGTCTAACATTTCCCACTGCTGCAAGGGATATCCCACGATTGCTACAAAAATAATGCAGTGAGCAGTGCACACTAATATGGTAACACCAGTCATTGGTTTATGCTGCGGTCAGGTCAAGTTGCTGCTCTCCTGGCCTGGATATAGTAGAACAGTTTTTTTGAGTTGCCAGTCATTGCTACTTGGGGTCTGATTCATCAATATAATGCAAGGCTTGATCATGTGACCATACTCCATAGCAGCAAGTCAGAATTTAAAGTATAACTAGAGGCAATACTTTTATAGTTTTTGGCTAGAGTGCGGAGGGATTAGAATGCGTGTCAGTTTTTATTGCTGTCCATATGCCTCTCTTATTTGTCCCGTTTTACCTTTTTATCATTGCAAGTAAGGAAAATCCCAATACTTGGGTTGTCCCCAGAAAGGTAATAGAGGGGAAATATTTCAATGGTGACACTAGTTCTGGTGACCTGGAGGTCCCTAAGGGATTTCCTTAACTTTGCAGGGATTTCCTCTCACTTACTGTTTTGGCTGCGGGACAGGAAGTGAAGGGGATTATCTCTGAGATGGGTCATAGATGGCAAAAATAAACTTTACATGGGTTATAAATCTTCCTTGCTCTATCCAAAATGAAGAAGGGGGAAAAAAAGTTATGCATTAAGTTCTAATTTAATTTATGGCAATTTAGTATGAACTTGAAACCTGAAAACGTAATTGGGTTGGAAGACATGACTGTCTAGGATCAACTGCCCGGATCAACTGCTTAAACAGACTTTGAAAGGTCACACATACATACATACATACATACATACATACATACATACATACATACATACATACACTGTTTCAAACAATCTCCATATGAGAGCACTCAGATGGCGCAGTCCACGTGACCACAACACAGACTATGGAAAAGGAATCCTACAAAGGTTACCTAGCAGAAAACCATGGTTGAATAAGATACATTTTATTATAGAAATTGTACCATCATAATTCCAAAAGAAATAATATTGAAATTGAAAGTTTTCCAAGGATCTCAATACCATCGCTATTAGAAGCTGTCTCTATAGCACATTACATCTGGCCTCTCAATGCTGACTCTGCGTTTTCAGCTAGACTTGCTAACTTCCTCAGCGCAAGGAGTGATCTGTGAAGTTGGTGAAATAGTAATCCGGCCATGTAGTACCTACATTGGCCACTAGATGTCACCCAAAACTCCTGTAAGCAGTATTCAACACTCCTAAAACTCACTGAGTGGGTTCAGACAGCCTGGGAAAGAGTAGAACAAAAATGGAGGGGTATAACGATTTCTTCATCAGAAATCGGTTGCGCATATATATATAAAAATTCATTACAGAAGGTTATTCTCAGAGGGAAATATTTGTGTGTGTGTGTGTGGCAGCCACCATCGGGGATTCTATAAGGAGTTCCTCTCCTTATGTCTAGTTCAGGGTTTCTCGTCCTTTTTTAACTTTAGAGGAACTCATGGGGAAAAAGCTTGAATTGTCACCATAGCATGCACTATTTGTGTGTTCAAGTTCTTAATGGAACTTTCTGTGATGTTCCTACATGTATACGAACGGTATTTTTCTTATTTTACTGTAAACTTTCTTTATTTTGATTTAAAAAAAAAAGATGTTTGAGATCTTGGGAAACCCCTGAAATTTTCATATCTACAGCTCACAGAACATTGGTATGATCAATGAGCTGTTTATGTAGCAACAATTTTCTTAGAACTAGCGTTAAATATTTGAATAAATATTAACACTTACATTATCTCCCTGTGCTTGATTTTTCTGCACTTCTGCTCAATTTTGGGTCATACTTGAGATTAGCGTATACAGAGTATAGCGGGGTAAAACATGGGAGGCAGCAGGGCAGAGCACAGGGGTCCAGGAGAGAACAGAACAGGGGGGGGTGTACAAAAGGCCACAGTAAAGGGGGGCAGCAAAGCATAATATGAGGATCAGGCATACACAGGTGGGGGGGATCTGAAGAGCACAGTACATTGGGGACCTGGAAAGCCAAGAGCACAATAGTGAAGTTTATAGTATGTAGTGTATATAAGTAATTTCCTCATGCCAAGCGGCTCAGGAAAGCTGCTGTATTGTATCTGGTGTGTTTATTCTTCCTGCCCTCCTCACTTGTCCTTCCCATGTGATATCACATACAAGCACAGGAGGGGCCAGCTGGGATCAATGGGACAATGTAGATTGCTTCCCTGCATGGCTGTGCGGGGGATCAGATGGACTATGGGTTATGTGGGGGTGCAAATCTACCCTTTATCTGCCTGTGATAGACAGACAGGAAAATTTGCAAGAAACACTGGTCTAGTTGCAGACTATCAAACAACAATTAGTGTAGCGCTACCCAATTTGTTGAGGGTAGCACTACACTATTTGTTTTTTCAATTTTGGGTGGCATGGAATCACTTCAATTGTTTAGCCTGCAACCTTTATTTTTATTGTATGTATGGAAAGAACTGTGTGATCCAGTGTTGTGCTTAACTTGCGCTTAAGGTCTAAATAAGCCTTTAAAAGATTACATCTTTTAAATGCTGATTTATAGCTGCATTGTGGGGTCTAAGGATTTGGTAGGCAGCATTATAATCACTTGGTGCACAGCAGCTGTATGAAGATTTTGCACACTTTAGGTGGAGATTGATATTTTGTTTGTAGGACTTTTTTTTCAGTTATGTAAATGACTGCACAGATTGATTTTTGGGTTGTTGGTTTTTAGTTGCAGACCATCAAGCAATATCTGAAATACAAAATAAATTGTACTTTTCTGCTTACTATTTGTACCTGTACATATGATCAAAAGGTATTTCATAGCAGTTTTATTACTTTATTGTTTAGCATGGATAGAGAAATCTTTATGCATGCGTGTCTGTACAATAGTACATATGCTCATGTAAACCCTGGCAATATAGTAATTGTTACATACACTACAGTTTAATTTTCATACTCTTCATACAATTTAGGCTGCATTACCTAATCATTGTTGTAGTATTATAGGATTTTACAGTATATTTGCTTGTTCCAAATGTTTAAAAATGCCCCCCCCCCCCCCCCCCAGACTTCATACAGACAGGCCTGGTTCACAGCTATGCGTTTGGTCCTTTTTGCAGAAACGCACTACAGTCCATTTAAGATGGTTTCCTAAGGGACACATTCACATCTATTTATTTTCAGCCTCTGCTTTTGAAAAGGGTTAGGGACTTTTTTTTTTTTTTTAAACACAAGACAGTGCATTTATGGGTCAATAGACTTCAATGGAAAAGCTTCAGAAAACGCATGTAGTGCTTTTTTTGATGAGTTTTGCGTTTCTTTAATATGCCTAACAGATTGTCCCAAAAAAGCATAAACATAAAACGCATCAAAAAACAAGTGTGCACCGAATTCACCACAAAAGGGACCACAAGCAAACTGCACAGGTGTGAAGCAGGTCCATAGTGTCTTGGATGCAATTCAAACAAAGGATTCCAAGACCGAGGTACTAACCACAGAGCCCCACATCCGTCAATAATAAATTCTTGTGGGAATGGTACTGTAATTATCATCCTTACAACTTGTGTGATTAGACAGCTGAAAGACTGCAAACTACCACCATTGCTATAGTGCAATTCCAGCTCTTACCCCACAGAGGTGCACATTGGCAATGGTTGCTGCATGCGGCAATTCAGCGACATCTTTAGGCTATCTGTGATAGGAGAGCGCATGGGTTCCAGATGTATTCCATTATCTCCATCCTTTTTTGAGTTTTGCTTTAAATTATTCGATGAGATTGAACCCACCAGATCTAAAACAATGAAGCACTTACTTCTTTGTAAGACACAGGAAGTGCCCCAGTGTTAAAGTGCCGGTGCATTCTGAGATGTTAATTTAAAGCATAACTTTTCATGGAAGGCAAACGTTAATTACACATTCTGTACAGGCAAGTATAAATATAAATGTATTGGTGCCATTAAATCTTCACTGTTTGCTCTCAGCTGTTCTGTGCGATGTGCCCTGGTTCACGGTGGGGGTATGTTATCTATGCAAGGGCAGAACCCTCTTGCACCAAAACATTGAAGCACTTGCTGTTTAAAACTCAGAAATGCACTTCAATGTTAAGGTAAAAGAAAGTCCTTCACATTGTTGATCTTTTTCAGCATGGAACCTACTGGGAGAAAGAGAATTATAATTCTAAATGAGGCTAGGCACAGAGCATCACACAGCAGCCAATCAGATTTTAGTTATTTTGTAACTTTGCACATTTTGGTTTACAGGATAAGCCTAATGGAGATTTATGCCAGCTTTCATTAGTCTTCATACACTAGAAGAGGAGAAATCGGACTAAATGTAACGCCTAGGAATGTGTACATGAGTGACTTGATGAAAGTGTCTGCTGGGACACAAATTATTAAAAAGAAAAAAAACGTAATTTTCTAAAATTCCGGTTTGTGTGCAATAAGCTTGTGTTCAATAAGTAAATTATGCCACAAAGTATGTAGACCAAATATAATCTGATTATAAAATATTCCTACATATACAAAGCAGAGAAAGCTGGATTAAAATCCAAGCCCTACAGATTGTTATAGGAAATGGCTCCTTGTTTCCAGCTTTCTTTGTTCTATATATCTATAAAATAAGTGGCATTGCTATCTCATGTTTTTAGTCTATATGCATAAGTATACCTATGCCTTAGCCCATGGGTCTTCAAACTACGGCCCTGCAGTTGTTCAGGAACTACAATTCCCATCATACCTAGTCATGTCTGTGAATGTCAGTGTGGTACAATGCCTCATGGGATGTGTAGTTCTACAACAGCTGGAGGGCTGTAGTTTGAAGATCCCTGCTCTTAGCCTGTTTGAGAGGTAACAAGCATGCAGTTTGTAAACGGCAGAAGGCAGCTATACCGTTGTCATCTGGTTCTAATGGTCACTCACCTTGGTTGCTGGCTGCTGTACTCCACTCCTGTGCTACTCATCTTGCCTCTGTCTCGCCTCTCTGCCATGCCCTTTATACCTTCCTATTATCATTTTGGCTTACTAATCCCAAAGGGGTGGTCTGTGCTCTTTTGTTATTGTAATGTATATGTTGTGTGTTAATTTTTTTGGGAGGTTCTTGTGTCCATTTGTCCTTTTTTTTTTTTTTTTTTTTTTATCTTGATTAAGTAAAGGAAATCTAAACTCTTCTGATGACTGAAGATGACCCGGTTACTTATTTTCTAGGGTGTTTCATATGCTAACTACCTGCAGTGGTGAAACCTGCTGTTGGCCTGATTAGCTTTTCCTGAGGCAAATATACACAGGAGTGAGCTAATCAAAGCTCTGCAATGGCATTGTGTTGCAATCAGGATGGGCCGTGGACGCATACTAATTGTATACATACAAAAGCCAAAAGTCGTTAGGATGCGCACCAACTGCACATACCTTTTGTAATCCCCAAAAACAATTAGAACTTTGGTGCCATTCAGACTGCTGGCATTCCATGCTAATGAATCCAGCAGGAAAAAAAATGTTTAAGCATATAAAGTCCACCAGATAAGGAAATTGCAATCCTAATGTGTGTGTGTGTGTGTATGTATGTATGTATGTGTGTGTGTGTGTGTGTGTATATGTATGTATATATATATATATATATATATATATATATATATATATATATATATATATATATATATATATATATATATATATATATAGTCATTTTTATTATATTTTTTTCCAAATAACACACTTTTTTTTCATTTTTTTTCTGACTGTTTCTAATGGCCAGTCTATGAATAACCTGTATGTGGTTTTTGGGGCATCTCAGAAATGAAGACGTGGAAGACAAATGAGGTGCCTGGTAGTTTTAATGTACTGCTGTCCAGTAAGTGTCCATGAACTAAAATGACTGACTAGTACTTTTTAGTTTTGGTTTAGCTCAATAGATAAATGTAATGTTTGGCTGGAGGTAATTCTTACTTTTAAAAGTATTATCGGAGGCCATTTTCTTATTTTAAATTCCTTGTTTTAAGTGCATCCAAGCGGACTGATAGTATAGCACAATAACTAAAATAAATAAATTAAAACCACATTTCTAAAATTTCTGCTGAGGGAAGTTTGATGGCTGCCATTATTATTAAAATGCTAGTCGCATGCTGACCCAGTGGCTTCATTACTTTAAATTGGTGATCCAGAACTTGTTTAAGACCATTCGGGGGTATACGGGCATTCATAGAACGAGCCAGGAAGCATGGAGGTTTTAAATGGCATCAGGGCAATGGGGGTTTAAACATTAAGGGCTGGTTCACACCACAAAAACACACTCCAAAACTATTCCGGTTGCATTTCTGCGGGCATGTTTTTGACCCCGTTCCAGTGTGGTTTTGATTAGTTTCCAAATGCATTCCAGATTGCTTTTTTTTTATTTTTTATCTTGCCCCCCCCCCCCCCCCCCCCACTGTAATGGTTGCAGTGCATTTTTGATGCAGTTTACCTCGTTGCAGTACAGTCCAGTGCAGAAAAAATGCAGCATGTTCTACTTTTTTTTGTTTTTTTTGTTTTTCTCTGCAACTGGAATGTCCTGGAACTGACCACACTGGTGTGAACTATGCCATTGGAAACCATACAATGTGCATCATAAACAGTGGAAGGTAAAAAAAACACACTGGACTGCATGTGCTGTGAACTGGCCCCGACGTCTCCATTCACACTAATGCAATGCGGGTAACGCCAAAAGATTATCTGCGTTTCCAGACATCGCACTCTAAGCAATTGCATGGCGTCCATGCGATCTGCTGCGGATGTCCATATCGGTTTCAGGGTGTCAATTTATCTTCATGACGCCTTGAAACGTATAGCAAAACGCAGTGTGATTGCTAGAATTGCATTGCATGGTTGTGAACATCTATGCGATGCAATTCAGGTGCTGGAGAAAAAACGGGTCCTGTGTCATTTTGGTGCAGATGCGATTTCAGCCATACAAAATGTATGGCTGAAATCCCATCGCACAGGCATGTCATGCGCACAGAAATGTGGTGTGAATCCTGTGCAAATAGCATGTGGTGGTTTCCAATGCAACCTGGCCTAAACGTTGGACAAATTGCTTCTGAAAAATACGGTATGCACCAACATGCACATCAAACACTCACATGTTAGTATTTTTTGCTAGTGTTCAAGGTACTGGGGAATGATACCCCTGGCCATAGAAATGAAGAATATAAACATGTAGCCAAGGCCTGGTTTCTGAAAGCTTATAAAAAAGGAAAACGTTGCTTTTAATCAGTTTTGCTCGCCATGTGAAGCCTTGTTACCTTATGTTAAAAAAAAAAAAAAAAAAAAAAAAAAAAAATTATATATACCATGGTAACAAGGCTTCATATGGCGAGCACAATTGATTATAAGCAACTTTTTTCCTTTTTTATAAGCTTTCAGAAACCAGGACTTGGCTACATGTTTTCTATGACATGTTTTACCTCATGCTGTTGCCCTTTATACAAGCATGCCTGGTGGATTTAAACTGACCATAAAGAGAGCCATTTTCTTTCCTGCCACCACAACTTGCAGGAAAGAAGATCGCTCAATTTCCCCATCAACATAGTCTGTGTTTGATGTGGGGATTCCTTCCGCAGAGCCATTTATGTTTTCCTGGGGGTGGGGGGAGCTGCCGTACCCGCCAGGGGAGCACAGTGATTATTGCTAGCCGCTAGAACAGCTGCTGGCAATAATCACATGTAAAATCAGACAGGCCGAGTGTACTCAAGTTGATCGATCAGCTTGGGTACATTCAGCCTGCCTGTACTTGGTTCGAATCTCTGCCAGTTTCTGCTGGACCAGCCAAGATTTGAGCAGTCTTTGGCCGGCTTTGGACCTTCAATCAACAGACCTTTCCCTTTTTTATATTTAGCACATTGTATGCTTGGAAGTCTCTTCAAGGAGATGTATGGTCACAGCATACACTTTCATTTTATGACGTCGGCAATGTAATAGCAATATGGGAGCAGTTTGGGAATTTTGACTGAATTAATACATTTCTAACATTGTATGTGGTTTCGTTTGTTCATTTCAAAGTCCATTAGTTCAGTCGATTGTTAAAAACAAACCGAAAAGACAGTTTTTAGGTGTTTTAGCGCTTAAAATGGCGCCTGAAAAGGCGGGGAAAAGTCCAGCATCTTTGGCGCAGTGTATACAGCGCTCCTACACCGCCCCTGTTCATTGGAATGAATGGGCAGCGCTTCAGAAGCGCCACAATGCGGGTGCTGTTAACCCCTTCTTGGGGGTAAAAAGCACCCTGCTAGTGGCCAAAAAGCGCCCCTAATACACCGGTCAAGCGCCCCTAAAACTAGCAGCGCTTTACCACTAACGGACCCGCTGCCCCAGTGTGAAAGGGGTTTTAGTAGTGAGTGTATACAACAATACAAGAAGTATCATAGTGTCTGTTCAGAATTGGCACAATACAAAAGGTGTACAATGTTGATACAAAACCATAGGCGACAATTAAAAAGCCTTGACAGGTTACATTGTTGGATTTACACGGGAGGTCTGGTGATGGAATTACTGCCCAAGATCTGATGATCATGGTGAAACGTCACATCTGTGGGAGGATCACTGTTTGCATCTGCAAGACCCCAACACATGCAGTAAAATTTTTAATGATTTATTTTATTTTTACACCACTTTCATTTAAAAAAAAAAGTATCACTTTTATTGTTATCGCAGGCAATATAAATATCCCCTGTGATGGCAATAGGCAGTAACAGCAGGTACTCTTATGGAGAGATCCAGGGTCTATAAGTTTACATCTGGGGAGACAAGTATGCTCTTCGCTTCCAGTTTCCTATATCATGGAGGTGATCAGAGCCACTCCAATCTCTGTATACCTGTATGATCAGCTAGCAAAAGCGCTGACTGGTCGCTACGGTCCCCCCATTGGGACGGGAGAGCCCCAAAAATCCACAGAAGGCAGCAGGACTAAAAAATACTGGTCATTGGTTCCCCAATGAGACAGAGCCAGAGAAAGCCACGGAAGGCGGCAGGACAAAAAAAAACAGAGCCGGTCACTCGGGTCCCCCCAATGGGAAGTGAGAGCCAGGGAAAGTTACGAAAGGTGGCTGCGCAGAAAAAAACACTGGCATGATAGCTGCAAGCATCATCCCGGCATAACCACTAACCACTATACCACCATCATCCTGGGGTATCCACTAATGCCTTGTACACACGATCGGAATTTCCGATGGGATAAAATCCAATGGAATTTTCTGTTGTAATTCCATTGTCTTGCATACACACTGTCGGACCAAATTCCGACCATCCAAAACGCGGTGACGTTAAACGCTACGAAGAGCCGAGAAAAATTTAAGTTCAATGCTTCCCAGCATGCGTTGACTTGATTCTGAGCATGCATGTTTTTTTCTCCGGAGTTCCACACAGACAATAGGAATTTCCGATTAGGAATTTTTTTCCATCGGGAAAAAAATAAAACATGTTCTATTTCTAAACTCCGTAAAAAAGTCGGATGGGGGGCCCGCACACGATCGGAATATCCGATAAAAAAATTCCGTCTGACTTTTCCGAACGTGTGTACAGGGCATTAAGCGTCACTGTTTTTCTTGCATAATACAGAAGAATCCTCAGATTTTTTATTTTTTTTTCACGTTATTCGCTCCAACTTTCATCTGAAATTTCTTTAACTTTTTGCCATTTGATATTGTAGTTTAGAGATTTTGGGAGATTTGTCTCTGAGGAGCGTATCATAGGAAGTTATGGGTTTGAAGTAAAGTACTTTCTAGTTTTGGAGTTGTGAAGTTGTACACCCCGAGTTCCTGGTTTCTTTTTTGTCTGAAATGCCAGACTTTCATGACACCGAATTCCTGTTGTAGCACAGGGAAGGTTTTGAAGGAGCCTTGTGAGTTGAGTT
This sequence comes from Rana temporaria, assembly GCF_905171775.1. NCBI lineage: Eukaryota > Metazoa > Chordata > Amphibia > Anura > Ranidae > Rana > Rana temporaria. Next base: position 470,527,097 of record NC_053489.1, on the reverse strand, counting down.
GATGGATATATTTTTAGTGCTGTTGAATCAAGCAGTAGGAACACACCTTGGTTATAGATTTTCAGTGATACCTTTTTTCAGTATTAGTTCTTCAACTGAGGGCAATGCACATCTATAGAAGAGGTTTGCTAGCATCTTGTAAGAAGAGATGATAGAAGGAAGAGCCACCAGTGGATATATATCGGTTGGAAAGCATAATATTATACCTTGAGAAGGTGGGGAGTTGTAAAGGCTCTAGAGCAGGGATCCTCAAACTACGGCCCTCCAGCTGTTGCAGAACTACACATCCCATGAGGCATTGTGAAACTCTGACATTCACAGACATGACTAGGCATGATGGGAATTGTAGTTCCTGAACAACTGGAGGGCCGTAGTTTGAAGACCCCTGCTCTAGAGAGTCTGGGAGTTTTAGGGGGTGCCATAGAAATGTAGAAAGGGTAGCGTTGGACCCGGTTCACAGAGGGGCGGCACGACTGTGGGGGCGACTCGGCAAGGTGATCTCAGGGCGACTTGCAAAATGACTTCTGTATTGAAGTCAATGCAAGTCGCCCCCAAAGTCGTACATTTATTAAAACGGTTCCATTGAACAGAGCGGAGCGCAACTTGTCAGGCGCCTGAATAGTCGCCCCTGTGTGAACCGGCTCTGAATGTCCTTTTATGTAAAAAAAAAAAAAAAAGTTGGAGAATTGGACAATTATATAATTTAAGAAAAAAAAAAACAATTTTAAATAGATTCTTTGTTATTGTCAGAGGGGACTTTAACCAGGTTTTAACTTTGGTTTTGAAGGTTGTGATACACAGACGTAAGTTTTTGTCAGTGTATTTGGGGAAAGGTAGTTGAATATCAATCCTTGGGTATTTGAATTTGTTTTTTAATGTGAATAATCAGGTGGCATAGTAAAAGGAAGATCTGAATCCTTTGGAAATATGTACAGTTTGGAACAAATACCCTTAAACCCAGAGTAACTACCAAAATCGTATATGGTATGTAATGCCTTATTCAAAGTGTGTTGTGGGTTTGTCAAGTACAGCAACATATCTGGGTATAGAGAGGCTTGTTCCTCCAAAGCACCTATCCAGATGCCTTTCAGTAACTGAAGTTCCAAAAGGCTCTGCTAGTGCTTCTATCTCAGAAGCGAGGATTGGAGAGGGGTACCTCTGTCTAGTCCCCCCTTTTATAGAAAAGGAATCGCAGATGAAACCGTAAACCCAGTCATATTACGAGCTGAGTGAGTGTATAGGATTTGGACCCATGTCACCAAATCCAAATTTACACAGCATTTAAAATAAGTAAGGCCAGTTTTTAGAATCAAATGCCTTGTGTGTCTAAGGCCACTATAGCTGGGAGTTGTTGGCAATTAGCAAATTAGTAAAAAGGCTACGAATATTAATATTTGTGGATCTGCCTTGGATGAATCTAGGGCTGTGCAAAAAATTGATTTGATTAAAAAAAATCGAGTTGGTAGGTCAAATCGATTCCGATTTTGACAAAATCGATTTTAGATTTGTTTTTTAATTTATTCCAACCCGCCCCAGCCCCCCCCTGAACCGGCGCTGATCTTGAGAATCTGCGGGCAGGAGTTTTTAGGCGAGGCTTCAGCGTAGTCTGCGAGGACCTCAGGACCAACGCAGTGTCCATCAAAAAAACTTGATCGGAAACGTAAACCGTGTGTGTGTGTGTGTGTGTGTGTGTGTGTTGAAAAAATCGCCCAGCTCTAGATGAATCCTATATGGTTAGCGTTTTATAACCATCATGTTGGAGTGGAGAGAGGCTTAGAATGTGATGGGGGTTTTAATGCTGCCAGTGACCCCATTGGAGAAAGTTTCTTTTCTCCTTCCTTCCTTTTTGTCTTGGTGACAGGAGGTCGGAGGCAGGAAGTGAATGGGACATCTCTCCAGTGGCAGAAAACTTAAAACTGTACAACAGAGTGGTAAAAGAGTAGCATCTGTCAGTTTTGATTTTGCTTTTTTTTTTTTTTTTTTTTGGCCTTTACACAGTGACCCCGTGTATTTGCACTAATCTCAAGTGTGGGGAAATTTTCACAGTGAGGTCTCCAAACTGCAACAGAAACATGAATAAAGTTCTAAGCCTTTTCCATTATTCAAAACTTTGGGCTCCTCAAGTACACCGTATCAGTATTTCAATAAGAGAAATTCCCCAAACATGTACGTTCTGATACATTTCCTTTCGTACAAGCAGGCTACTAGCACAGCAGGCTTTCCCAGGATGCTAATGAAGATGGTTTTGAGTACCCATTCAGGTGCAAATTTGCCCACCTCTCACCCAGCCACCAAAAAGCCATTGCCTGTCTAGTTCTATTTAGACATTTAACGTGATTTTAAATTACGCTTTTTTTTTTTTTCTTACCATTTCTGTGAAAACCCTGGAGCTGTGTTATGCACATAAATCAGTAAGTGTTTCTTTAGAACATCATTGTCAGGAAGAGTGTCAATCAAATTAATGTGACAGGAAGTTATAGGGTCACCATGGAGGAAGACTGCAGTAAATTAGCAGTGTCTATTGTATTTTTAGCTTGGCATGAATGTCATCGGTGTTTTGGATAACGAAAATTTCTGGTGATGATCCTACTGAAATTCATCTTGGAGAGATGTACCTCATCTTTACTTACAGGCGTATGCTGCCTGGTTTCCATAAGTTGTGTGAATGCTGAAATATCTCTGCAATTAATGGCCAATCATTTCCTTTTCCCCTAGAAAAGGTAATATTCATTTAACCATATGTGCAGTTAAAAAAAAAAAAAAAAGTGCTATGAGGAGAAACCAATCTAACTAACTATGGGCAGTCTGAAAGTAGTGTAAGGGAGGGCTATAAGTCAATGTCTTTGATTCTTCCATACCCCTTGAAGAACCCCTCTGCATCTTTTTCTCTGGCAGCTGGGTTCTGCAGACCAATGAAGTCTCTGCAACTACTCATATTTTCAATATTCTGAAACAAGGTCTCAAGATGTCCAATCGCCAAATGACCCCTGTGTTACACTGGGGGCAAAGGGGACATAATTTCCCCTCACTTCCTGTCCCATAGCCAAGACAGGAAGTCAGAGAAAATCCCTCAAATGTGAAGGAATCCCTGGTTCTCACCAGAACTAGTCCTTCCCATTTGAAAGATTTTTTTTTACATCTATTACTGTTCTAGGCACAACGCAAAATTTGGGATTTTCTTTTACTTTCAATAAAAATGGTAAGCGGCACAAATGAAGAGGGGTGAATCTGATGTCCCAATTGCAAGATTCCCCCTCTACTCCTGTTCTAGTGACAACCCAGAATTTTTGGAGTTTCTTTCAATGATAACTGTAAACGGGGCCCTTTAGGCAGCTAAATGCCCAGGCCAGGTTTTGAGATTCGACACTGCGTCGCTTTAACAGACAATTGCGCGGTCGTTTTTTTTTACTTTTTGCTGTAATAAATATCCCCCAAAAACATATATAACATTTTTTTTTTCCCTCAGTTTAGGCCGATACGTATTCTTCTACCTATTTTTGGTAAAAAAAATTGCAATAAGCGTTTATCGATTGGTTTGCGCAAAATTTATAGCGTTTACAAAATAGGGGATATTTTTATAAAAAATTTTTTACTACTAATGGCGGCGATCAGCGTTTTTTTTTTTTTTCGTGACCGACATTATGGCGGACATTTCGGACAATTTTGACACATTTTTGGGACCATTGTCATTTTCACAGCAAAAAATGCATTTAAATTGCATTCTTTATTGTGAAAGTTGCAGTTTGGGAGTTAACCACAGGGGGCGCTGAACGTGTTAGGCTTCACCTAGTGTGTGTTTACAACAGTAGGGGGGTGTGGCTGTAGGTCTGATGTCATCGATTGTGTCTCCCCTATAAAGGGGATGACTCGATCGATGCGCCGCCACAGTGAAGCACGGGGAAGCCGTGTTTACATACGGCTCTCCCCGTTCTTCAGCTCCGGGGAGCGATCGCGCCATCGTCCCCGATCGGACCCCTGACCCGCGGAAAGGCAAGGACGTGTATATATACGCCAATCTGCCTGTCCGTGCCATTTTGCGGATGTAAATAGTCGTGCGGCGGGCGTTAAGTGGTTTATCTCAATAATGGGGACACACAGAAATATAAATTTGACAGATATTCCAATCCCTCTACACTCCCTATCCAAAACTAAAAAAAAAAAGTTTTACCTTTTTTAGTTAAACTTTAAGCTAGCCAATAACTTTTAGATTTTCACTGTTCGTCACTTAATTCCCCATTCACACTAAACAGCTTGAATAGAGGAATCTGCGCCGCCAACTATTGTAGTCAGACTCGTGGTTGCCTGAATTCCCATACGGATACGGCTTCTGATTGAATGCAGTCATTGTTCAGCAGAGAATTTTTTTCCACCCGACTTAGTTTATTTTTCAAAAATTTCTCTTCACTTCCTGTCCCAAAGACAAAACTGGAGGAAAGAGGAAATTTAGAGGATTTTCTTTTACCTCCAGTGGAAACTAAACAGAACAAATTGAGAGGGTAAATCTTCCTAATGGTTCACAGACGGCAGTAAAAGAATTATAGATGTTTTAAGCCCATGCCACTCTGTCCAAAACAAAAATACCTTTTTAGTTCTACCTTGACCTAAAAACCAAAAGGCAAAACTTTGTTGAAAACTAAAAAAGGCGATTGGAAAGAGATTAGAACACTTGTCCGTTTTTTTGTTTTTTTTTGTTTTTTTATTGCTGTCTGTGCCCCATTAGGGACATTCACCCTCTCAAACACCCTCACTTGTTTACCATTTTCTTTAAAAGTAAAAGAAAATCCCCCAAATTTGGGTTGTCCCTAAAAAAGTAATAGAGGGGAAATCTTCTGATGGTGACGCTAGGTCTGGTGGCCCCAAGGAATTTCCTTCTTTTAGAGAAATTTCCCCTAACTTCCTGTTTTGTCTATAGGACAGGAAGTGAAGGGAAATCTCAATGGGGCACAGATGGCAAAATTATAAACTTTCTTTTAGATTTGCCAACTTGGAGTGGGATAAGTTCGATTTTTAGATCAAACGATGTGTAGTTGTTAGTAAGGAGATTGTGCAGTCCGATTGTAATGTGTAGTCCGATTGTAATGTGTATGTCAAGAATTAGAGCATGCACTTGGTGTTTCTTACATGCATTTGTTTTTCTAGACCTACCAGAGCATATTTTGTAGTCTTATTATATCATGTGTTTTGTACTAGCGTTGCACCAATACCGGTGCAGATACTAAGCATTTGCACAAGTACTTGTATACCTTCAACTCTGCTCACATACGTGTGAGCTGGTTTGTAGTGCGATTTCAACGCCCAGTTCAGGTGTGATTCTAATGTGAATTGTACTGTATGAGATTAGAAATCACACCTGAACCGGACTGACATGGCACAGGGCTCTTTATCAAATCGCAGTACAGCTGGGCTGCACATATGTGAACAGGCTGTAAAAACGTGATGAAATACCCATGAGAACTGATGTCTCTGCACAATATAGTCTGTGCGCATTTCCCATTAGTTTTCATGCATGCATGGTGTGAACGAGCCCTAAAAAAAATTGTCACATGACACTAAAAATAAGTATCTGTAATTGGTATCAGTGAGTACTTGAGGGAAAAAGTATCTGTACTGTCTCAAAAAAACTGGTATTGGTGCATCCCTAGCTAGAATTATTATAAAAAAAAATTTTTAATGCCAGTATGCTGCTCTCCAAATGCAGATTTGGGGCTTTTTTTGCACCTCAACGATGCTCTAAAACAGGGGTCTCCAAACTTTTCAAACAAAGGGCCAGTTTATTTTCCTTCAGACTTCAGGGGGGCCGGATTGTGGCCAACAGGGGCAGAAAATGTGATGGGCCCATCATCGGAGAATAAATATGGCCTCAGGGTTGGTGGTCAATAGGAGTGGTGCCCCTATTAGTAGGAGGAATAGTATCCCATCATTGGTATCCATAGAAAAAATGGCTCATTGTTGGTGTGAGTGGAAGGAGGAATAGTGCCCCAAGGGCCAGATAAAGGCTACCAAAGGGCCAAATCTGGCCCTCGGGCCGCAGTTTGGAGACCCCTGCTCTAAAATCTAGATCTCAAAGCCACAATGTGTATGGACACATTCTACATTCAGAGGCATAACAATGCACACAGTCTGAGGCTTAGAATTTGCTGTAGAAATTAAAATGTAAAATCTGCATGAAAGCATTTCTTGATTATGGGCACATACAGCCATTCACTTTTATGGCCGAGTGCATAAAGGTAAGTTTTTCTGCATACTTGTTATAGATCAGTGCCTTTTTCAGTATTTTGCAGAAGCCAGTGACAACTGGGGAGCTTGCATTTTCCAGACAGCGATAGCCACTCGAGAGGTTTCTTTTTGTAATAATAATTTTACGTTTGTGCAATACACTGTAGTGTATCTTATTGCAATGCAACTTGGTAAAGAAGGCATAAAGGCAACTTGTTTGTCTAAGGCAGTGGTTCTCAACCAGGGGGTCGGGACCCCCTCGGGGGTCAAATGATGATTTGCCAGGGGTCACCAAATCCTGGGCTGTTCCTGAAGCCCACACCGCTCTCCCAGCCTTTTGCGGCCCCCCAGCAGGGCTGTCCTTGGAGCCTGTGGCCGCCCAGCTGGTATGTTCCTGTGCCCTCCCACCAAGGATTAAGTGAAGGAATAAAAATAGAGAATACATGGAAGGGGCAGGAACCAAGAAAAAAGGGAGAGAAAGAATAAGAGAAATAACAAGAAAGACAGCTAGAGAGAGGGATGGGGGGGGGAGAGATTAGGGTAGAGAGATAGAAGGGAAAGAAAGGATAACAAAGAGAAAGAGTGGTACATCCTAAAATGTACCATAAGGGGTTTTAACACTGTATGAGTGGAAGGAACTCAGGGAGCGCTATATGTCTGTGGGTTAGGGGCGCAAATTACTTGACCTTGCCAAGCAAATAATTTTACCATTAGGGGTCCCCACAACTTGGGAAATTTTATCAAGGGGTCACGGTGCTAGAAGGTTGAGAACCACTGGTCTAAGGGCCCATTCACACCATTTCCATTGGGATGTGCTAAGAAGTGTTGCCCAGCACAGTCCCAACACAAAGGCAAGATCATTTGCCTCGTTTCCTGTGGTGTCTTTTCATACCACTGTGCTGCTGTGATGTGCGCTGACAAAAGAACTGCATGCAGTAGTTTTTTTTTTTTGTGCAGCAGGTTGCACGCAAACCACTGCATCCCAACACAGTTGTGGTGAGTGCAATGTAATGAAGTGTTACGATTCACTATAGTTCCATCAAAAAATAAACCGTGTGCTGCACCAGGTTTTGTGCTTTGGACCCTGTGTTCTCCCAACTGGCACCAGTGACTGTTTACAGTTGCTTGTGTGAATTCAGCCCTAAGACTATATTGTAAGCAGGCTTGGTACATTGATTTTTACAGAAAATGTGCCTAGGAATTGTGCTAAAATGTTAGTAACTATTTCCTTGGTGATATATAATTTTTTTTTGTGTTGCAATCAAACATAGTAAACAAATGCCTTTTGTTTACCCAGGAAGGAATGGTTGGACCTCAAGGCTGAATACCTTTCACTTCAGAGATCCAGCATGGTGTCCCTCAAGAAATCACTATATGAAATAAGCCGTTCTTCTACAGGAGAGATGGAAACTGAGCCAACGGGGCCAAACCTTGACAATAAAGGTATATTGATCTGAAGCATTCATGGTGCAATAGTACACAACACATACATGCGAACTGCCCTACTTGCTGAAAAATTTGTATAGTAAGTCCTGTGATCTGTGCACCCCTACCAAACCGCAAAACCAGGTCCTGTATATGTACCTAATTTGAGCTCGGCTAAAACACAACAGCTTGGACAAAGACTGTTCCAACCTGTAGCTAATTAGTGAAGAAACAGCAGCTCACGGTGGCATTAACCACTTAATCACCGCCTCATAGCCGAATTACGGCTACAAGGCGGTTCCTTAACTCTGGGAGGACGTCCTCCCAGAATCACGCTCTTCCTGGGGTGCGCACACGGGAGTCTCCGTGACCGTCGGGTCCAGTGGATCACGGTAAATTGGCGCTGATGGTGGCTGTTTACCACGTGATCGCTCCGTCCAATGACGGAGCGATCACATGTAAACAAACCGGTGTCATTTTATGACGCCGGTTCCTCCCTCCTCTCTCTACCGATCGGTACAGTGTTTGAGAGGAGAGAGCAGGTGTCGGCAGCACTGTGGACTGTATCTGTGACTATTGCAGTCACAGATCCAGCCATCCCTGCGCAGTACTCTGCAATACCCCCCGCGCAGTACTCTGCAATACCCCCCGCGCAGTACTCTGCAATACCCATACTCTGCAATACCCCCTGCGCAATACTCTGCAATACCCATACTCTGCAATACCCCCGCGCCGTACTCTGCAATACCCATACTCTGCAATACCCCCACACAATTTTCAGATATTGGCATCATAGCTTGTGGACGCTATAACTTTCACAAAGACCCAATAATAATCACCAATTTGTACCTATTTTTACCAAAGATATGTAGCAGTATAAATTTTGGCCAAAATTTATGAAGAAAAATTACAAATTTGCTAAGTTTTATAATGGAAACAAAGAAAAATTTTTTTTTTTTTTTTTTACAGAATTTTCAGTCTTTTTTTCTTTTATAGCGCAAAAAAATAAAAATCCCAACGGTGATTAAATACCACGAAAAGAAAGCTCTATTTGTGGGAAAAAAGAACAAAAATGTCATTTGGGTACAATGTTGTATGTCTGAGTAATTGTCATTCAAATTGTGAGAGCGCTGAAAAATGTTCTGGTTATTAAGGGGGTTTAAGTGCTCAGTGGTTAATCTGCAATTGCTCCTCACATCAGCATATTCCCAGTGTTAGTAGGCCAGCCATACACAGAGCGAATTTCTTTCCTGCAACCATGGATTGCAGTAAAGAAATTTGCTTGTTTTTTTTTTTTCTCCTATCAACACAGACCATGTTGATGCAGGAATCCCTCCTGCTGGCCCTTGTCTTCTGGCGAGGGAAGCAGCCCCTGCTGGGATCTGACAGTGATTATTGCTAGCGATGATAGCAAGGGAATGCATTGTGCTGTGTACCTAAGTTGCTTGGTACATTCAGCATGCCCATTCCTGCTGAAACGGCCGTGATTCGAATTGTGTATGGCCGGCCTTAGATGGAAACCTCTGCTATGCAGTGAAGTCTTCCTCTCCCACTATGAAATACTGCTATGTGGAATATTACAGATGGATAATATGAAAACAGATTCAAGTACCATTTAAAAATGCATTTAAGAAGTTGTAACAAATATACTGTGTACTTGATTCAATTGGCATCTCGTATTTTTTTCCTACACCTTTTTGCTTTTAAAAAAACACACTGCATAGTTACTGCACTCATCGGTGAATTCATCTTACAGTTGTCCCAATATTTGCCCTGTTTACTTTCAGTTTTTGTGCATTGTCCCATCACATTATATTTTGTCAGTTTCTCTTCATATTTTCCTCATTTATTCGACAGCAAATAGTGCAAAGACTGAAAGTCTTGGACCTCAGTTTGTATGTGGCGTTATTGTGAAGATCACTTGCTCAGATCCTCTGCCGGTTCGTAAATCTGTTAAGGTAAGCAAATAAAACGGTATTTGACTGTTTACAGTTGTAGCAGCATAATCCATTTTACAAAAGTCTGAAGAGTTTTGTTTCATATTTAAGGCCTGATTCACATGATCACAGGTCTGCAGGCCGTATTTGTGTGTGCACAGCAGCCCATTCATTTGAATCCATCTACGGGCAGGCTGATTGTACCCAAGTCCATCCATCCAACCAGCATGTCAGATTTCTAGCATTTGATTATTGCCAGTGGCTATAGTTGCTAGCAATAATCATTGTGTTCTCCCAGCAGGGTTGGCAGCTTTTGCTTGCAGAATACAATAGCTCTGCGGGAGGGGTTCTCCCATCGGCACTAACTGCATTGACAGAGGAAAGAAAATCGCATAATCTATGGCCTGTGTAAAGGCCCCTTTTACCACAGGCGCCTTCGTTTGGGGGATCGCTCTGCTGATCCTCACTGAGCAGGCTGATGACAGGTCCATCTCCGCTCACTGTACAGAGCGGAGATGGACCCAGTTCCGCTCTCCTCTATGGGGAGAGTGGGTGAAAACTGTCCGCCTGTCTGTTTTCATCGGATGCACCAGGCATATGTAAAATAGGGCCACCATCCGTCTGGATTTGGCAAGCATGATCGGATCGGTTAGCGTCGGATGTCAGTGGACATCCGCCGCTCCATTGTGGAGAATATGTCTGATCAGACAGCCTGTGTGAAAGGGGCCTAACTGTTTGTAATGATGAAGTCATCCATTATTTATATAACACAATGTGGAAAAATATAATTTCATCAAACTTTTTATTTTTTTTCCAGGAGATATTATCTGCAGTGTCTGAAGTGGTATATGTAGATATGCTGGAGGGGGATACGGAGTGTCATGCTCGCTTTAAGACTCCTGAAGAAGCTCAAGCTGTCCTGAAAGCACGCTCTGATCTGCAGAGCAAGCACAATTGGAAGGTTCAAATTCTCACTGGTAAGGAAATGGTAAATGAATATCGGTCACCTGCTGAGCAGTATGTTAAGTACAGCAGGGTATAGACTGCATGAAACAAAAGCAGAGAAATAGGTTATATATACCTTCTACATTTTAGATACAACCTTGTATAGTCTATGTAACCTATGTAACCTTGTATGTAAGTTTGTATTCAAAGGCTAGATGGGTCCGTTTTTTTTTTTTTTTTTTTTTTCCCCAACCAAAAAAACGGACCCAATTGTTCCATTAAAGGTGGTTAGGGGAATCCTCCCCACTGAGCTATTGTACTCTGACAGCAGGAAGACTTCCCCGGCGTCAGAATACACTGATCAGTGTTCCAGAGCTGCAGCCCTGATTGCGGAAAATCCAACATGGCGGAGGTACAGAATTTGATCAATCGGTTCAAACATAGGGGTTATACATGGATTTAAATTTAGATAATCCCTTAAGTATTTAGGTTCACCCTTTTTTAAATAAAAAAATGTATTTAATTTTTTCCAGAGGAGTCTGCATTGCACCCACAATCGGTAGATAATGGGTGCAATGTCAGGCTCCTGCAGACACCATCTGCAGCTTTGTATCCATACCTCTCTGCAGGATTTCAGTTACAAAGCTGGAGAAAGTGTGAATAAACTAAAGGGGTGCTCATCGGTGCCCCTACAGTTTGTTGAGAACTGCAGGTTTGTCTACCATGGTGGAAGAGGGTTCCTGTGAATAAAGGATTTCAGCTGTGTGGGCAGAGCCCTGCACAACCACGACAATTTTTTTTTTTTGCTTTTACCATGAAGTGTAAGGCCAGTCATGGGGCGTTCCCGGGATCCAGCCAATATAGTAGCCACAAGTTACAGTGCACTTTTATTTAATGTTTCCTTTATTAGAGGAAGTTGGTTTTACTTATATTTGCAAAGTTCATATTATGTAAATGTGCTTGGGCATTCAATCCGATCTGGAGCTCTCATTGATTCCCAGCCTAAACCAAATCAATGGGCACTAAATTCCACAATCTTCTTCTTTTTTTTTTTTTTTTTTTTTTTAGGAGACGGTGAGCAGCGATATTGGCAGAAGATCTTGGTGGACAGGCAGGCAAAAATGAACAAACCTCGTGATAAGAAACGGGGAAATAAAACGGTGAATACAAATTTTTTATTATTAGCCTTAGGATTATGATCAACTGTTCTATAAGGTAAAAGGGAGTAGCCGCTCCAGGTGGGAACCCAGATGAATATCCTCCGTTGCAGACAACTCAGGTGCAGGCAATGCACTTAGCAAAGCAGGAACAAAAATTGTTTCTGGACAGCCGCACTCTGAACAAGTTGTAGCCTTTATTAAATAAAACATTTTTTTTTAATAAAGGCTACAACTTGTTCAGAGTGCGGCTGTCCAGAAACAATTTTTGTTCCTGCTGTTCTATAAGGTGTTGAGTATTCCCAGTACCTCCAAGCTAAAATACTGTAGTGATAGTAGGGGAATATATATATATATATATATATATATATATATATATATATATATATATATATATATATATATATATATATATATATATATATATATATATATATATATATATATATATATATATATATATATTTTCTAGACTGTAAGCTCTAACGAGCAGGTCCCTTTGATCCCTCCTGTACTGTCTTCCCTGATGTTGTAAAGCGCTGCGCAAACTGTTGGCGCTATATAAATCCTGTATAATAATTATATATATGTGTGTGTGTGTTCAACATGCAACATGTTCAAAATAATGAAAGTTACCAAAGAAGCAGGTTTTTTTGTAATGCGCAAATCATGTTCTCTTAAGCCAGGTACACACCAATAGCTTTTTTGGGTTGAACGAAAAAAGCTATCAATCCAATGTTGGCACAGCGATCTCCCCCGCTGAGCTAACGTTTTTCTGACAGAGGGACCCCCCCCCCCCCCTACCAGAACATTCTGGTCAGCTCTGTCATTGGCTAAGAGCGCTGCACGGCAGCCAGTGGCTGCTGGTATTCCAGCATGCTCGTCTAACAGAAAAAGCCGGCCTAAAGGCCCACTTCTGTTGGACTGGCTGCCATGCACACGGGCCAAAAGTCAGCCGGCCAATGTCACCCCAACTTTCAGCCTGTGTGTACTAAGCTTTAGGCTGGCCATAGACAGAGCGAATTTCTTTCCTGCAACCAAAGAAAATAATTTGCTTGACCCCTCTCATCAACAATTCCTCCCATCGAGCCAATATGCGCAAGAAGACAGTGATTTTTGCTAGCAACTATAACAGCCGCTTGCAATAATTGCATGTAAAATCCGGCAGGCTGGTTGTACCCAAGTTGATCAATCGAACAACTTGGGTACATTCAGCCTTGCTCGTACATGGCAAACTCGGCCGCGATGCAGTTTGGTCGGCTTTAGGCTCCATGCACACTGAAGCTGTTAAACTGCAGTTTATTGGTGTTTTGCCTTATTTTTTTTTTTTAAAGCCCATAAACTGAACTCTATGTTAGCCTATGTGCCCATGCAGACTTGGGCGTTTTTTAGTGTTAATGAGCTTTGGAGTTTATTTACTTTTTTTCTGAACGCCCGAAATTTGCGTTCAAAGTGCTGTTTTTTGGCGGGAAAAAAACGCTCAAACGAAAAACGCTTAAGTGCCGGCGTTTTTTAGCGTTTTTTTTAATCCATTGGAAAAAATAAAAAGCTACGCTGATTAAATCTATTGCAAAAACGCTAAAAAACTTTGAAAGGCTCCCTGCAAAGCTACTGGCGTTTTTTTATAGCTTTTATCAGCTTCAGTGTGCATGGAGCCTTATTGACCATTCTTTTTTTTATTTTTTTTTAAATGCTAGTTGCCTGGCTCTTATGCAAACTGTCTCTTGCTTTAATAGGTTTAGTCACTGGCACAGAAAAAAAAACATTTGAGTAGTTTGACATTTCTGATCTCGATAATTAAAAAGCTGAGCCCAGTCAAATAAAGCAGTGTACACTGGCACGGCCCCTTGTAAAGGTGGGCATAGATGGACTGAAAATCCGGCCAGCTCGGCAAGGACCAGCCAAATTTCGATCTGTGTGTCCCTCCCTCCCGATTTAATTAGATCGACTTCTTATGTTGAAGAGCCACACTTTGGTTTTCAGCCAGCGATCTGTGTATTATGACAATGGAGAAACCCTGCTATCGGAATACATTGTTGCAGTGGGGAGGATTCCTCTCTCCACTTCACTTGTGTAATTGGGGGGGGGGGGGGGGGCGGCTTTAGGAGGAGATCTCCTTCTTTTTTTTATTTTTATTAATCTGTTCAGCCCACCGGCTAAATGAAGGAAAACCTAAACCTGTATTTGCAGCTGAACAATCTTGTTGTGGTTGTAAAAGCTGAAGGTTTTTTACCTTCATGTATTCTACTGTTACTGTTGTACATGGACACATGGTTGTGAAATGTAAACTTGAAATAGAAGGCAATTAACAAGTCCTCATTTAACAGTACAATTCTTCTTACATACAGTAAATGGGAAGAGTTTGCGGCAAATGGCTTTATTTGAATTTTTCAGAGGCTTTGCTCTGGGGCTTTTGTTCTTATGCGTCATTCTGTACTTCGTGACTCCATGACCTGGAAGGAGCATGCGCATATTAAGTATTGGGATACCTGATGCCGCACATCATTGTTCTTGGTCAGGAAGGACAAAGATAAAAGCTTGCATTTTCAAGTAGGCAGGACCGCCCACGTATTCATATTCTGATAAGTTGCCTTTGAGGAAAAGATTGGAAATCCAGATAAGTTGCATTCTAATTTCTTTCTCCATTTGTTTTTTGTTTACAGTTGATTGCAAAAGCTGAGAAAATCCGCCTTGTTAAAACCCAAGAGGCTTGCAAACACATCAGATTCTGTGAAGAACCCTGACACACAGAAGTGACATTCAGACTTTTTTTACATTTTATAATTCTTCAACATGCAAACGCACACATTTCAGGTTACAGTTTTGTTTAGACATTCTTCTGTTGGATATTTTGGGGAAAAAAAGTGTGTTTTAAACATTGTATTGAAGGTAAATGCAGAATCTTTCTGGGTGTTTGCTCAGGAGTTAATAAGCTCGCTGGAAATATGGATAGGAAATTAATAAGTGGAAGCTGCTACTGCTGACCTCACGTCTAAAAATGCTAGTTGCTTGATGAACATCCCGTACACACGGGCCGGGTGACATCAGCTGGTTCAATAAAAAACATCCAACATTCGGCCCGTGTGTATGGTAGCCGGCAGTCAATGGCTGAGACCACCGATTGGAGTGTTCTGACTGGGGGCCCGTCCCCCTGTCCGAACACAACAGCTCAGTACAGCGGCTCCAACCGGAGCTGACAATTTTTATTTTTGCGTTCAACCTGCTGGGTTGAATGGAAAAAGACTCGGTGAATACCAGGCTTTACTGATCCCATAGTAATTTTTTATTTATTGACATGGGCATGCAGTTTAGGGGTTTTGACCTCATAGATACGTTTGGTGTTAGTGATCCAGCAAGTACTGAGGTGTGACAGCCAGGCAGCTGATGTTTTCAGAAGCGGATAAGTAATAGCAGCTTATGTATTTCACTGCCTGCGAGTGCATTTCATTTTTGTTCAAATTATTCTGTGTAAAGTCCAGTAAGTCCCCAAACCCAGCCACACTTTGCATCCAGGCCCATTCATTTCTTTATCTACCATAAGAGAAAATAAAAGGGGGCAGCATGCTAAAGCTTCTAGATGCCAAGGAACACCCCAGATGCTTAATATTTTGTTTTTAGCTTATAAAAAAAGGGTTACTACTAATCAATTTAGTTATCATAGACCTGCTGATGACTACCAATGACTCGAGCAGTTTGTAACTATGTTGCGGTTACCGCATATAATTACTTGCCTATGCCGTTTTTTCCTTTCCTTTAGTGTGATCAAATTGCTTAAAGGAGATGTTCACCTTTTTAGAACATGTTAGATGTTATACCTGTATTTAGGATGTAATATGTTCAAGCCTGTGTTCCTTTCATCCTGACAGCGGGCGGGGGCTCCCTCTCCCACAGCCACTGTCACATAATATAACATACAACACAGTTATTAACAGACTATCCTACATGTATGTTTAATACAGACATGATTGTGAATTCTATGTGAAGCTGTCAAAGGATATATTTTGTTTTTGTTTTAAAGAAAATAAAAATCCTTATTTTAAGTCTTGTTGAGAACCAATTTTTAAATGTTACAGCCTGCTAAGAAAGTGAACCTAGGATTGGGACGTGACCCTGATGATCGGCAGGCGTCAGCTCCATTACGGATTTGATTAGGGAGCTGCTCAGCCGCTGCGGGCATTATCGGAGCTCTGTCTGCAAGTGCACATGGTAGGAGAAGGAGATCCTCAGAGTGTGGCAGAAGAGGAGGAGCCAGAGGAGGGGACTACATGCAGCCACTCTGTGATCCTGGGTCTCTGGCAGTGCTCAAGTGGCTGGGGAAAATCTAGTTGTGCACACCATGGGCTTTTGCCTTGCATTAAAGGCTCTGAGGGCGCTGATCAGGGGGCATTCACTCCCACACACAGTAGGCAAATTAGGCGGCCGCGAGGCCCCTGGGAGTGGGAGGCCTCAGGTGACCGCCTAATTTGAGAGCCGCTTCTGGAACCTACACAATATATGCAATTATCAGAATGCCAGCAGTGGTTGGTTTATATTAAATGCTTGCAATTTTTGCTTTTATGTTGACATTGTAAAGTGTATATGCTGGGAGCAGCAATGAAAAGTGGTCCAATGAGTAAAAAAGAAAGCAATTGGCGATGGCCAGATTTGCACTTGGTACTTTTAGAAAAACCCAGTCATTGCATTCACAGTGCTGATACATCATGATATGGCTGTATAATTTAATGTGTCTGTGTGAATATAGGGTGACCAAAGGCTCTTTTAAATGATTAATTCTTTAACCACTTGCCCACCGGGTTAATTCTGGCACTTCTCTCCATGTGAAAATCACAATTTTTTTGCTAGAAAATTAATCGGAACCCCCAAACATTATATATTTTTTTTTAGCAGACATCCTAGGGAATAAAATGGCAGTCATTGCAATACTTTTTGTCACACCGTATTTGCGCAGCGGTCTTACAAGCGCACTTTTTTTGGATAAAAATCACTTTTTTGAATTAAAAAATAAGACAACAATACATTTTGCCCAATTTTTTTATATATTGTGAAAGATAATGTTACGCCGAGTAAAATGATACCCAACATGTCACGCTCAAAAATTGCGCCCACTCGTGGCATGGCGTCAAACTTTTACCCTTAAAAATCTCGATAGGCGACGTTTAAAAAATTCTACAGGTTGCATTTTTTGAGTTGCAGAGTAGGTCTAGGGCTAGAATTATTGCTCTCACTCTAACGATCGCGGCGATACCTCACTTGTGTGGTTTGAATACCGTTTTCATATGCGGACGCTACTCGCGTATGCGTTTGCTTCTGCGCGCGAGCTCGTCGGGACGGGGCGCTTTAAAAAATTTTTTTGGGGTTTTCTTATTTCTTTTTATTTAGTTTTATAATTTTTTACAATGGGGGAAAAAAAAAAAAAATTGATCACTTTTATTCCTATTACAAGGAATGTAAACATCCCTTGTAATAGAAAAAAGCATGACAGGTCCTCTTAAATATGAGATCTGGGGTCAAAAAGACCTCAGATCTCATAATTACACTTAAATCCAAAAAAAAAAAGTCATTTTTTCAAATGACAAAAAAAAAAAATGTTTCTTTAAGAGGCTGGGCGGGACTGACGTTTTGACGTCACTTCCGCCCAGCAGAGCTATGAGGACGGGTGAAGGAGATTTCTCCTTCAGTCCCGTCCCCGCTCAGCTGCCGGACACATCCGATCCCCTCCGCCGCTACCGACGGCTCCGGTAAGCGGCGGAGGGCGCGGGAGAGCGGCGGGAGGGGGGGGGCCCCTCTCCCGTCACCGATAATGGCGATCTCGCGGCGAATCCGCCGCGGAGACCGCCGTTATCGTGTACACCACCGCCCCCTGAAAAGATGAATATCTCGGTTGTGGCAGCAGCTGCTGCCGTTATCGAGATATTCAACTTTAAAAAGAGGACGTCTTTTTGACATGGGGCGGTGGTCAAGAGGTTAATCAAGCTGTAATTAAAAGAACACAGTTCTGTTTGGTCATCTGTTTAATGGCAGTGAGTGGGGATGTTACTTAAAATCATTGTGATGTGTCCTTTGTGCTACTGGCTGGTACTTTAGTTGAAATCTTCCATCCTCCAATGCCCCCCCTTACCCCTGCCACCAAACTCCTCTGGTGTGGCAGGGGTTAATAGAGCCAAGGGATCTGTCATATGCACTCATCAAAAGTACAAACCACGCTGGACCTTTTCTGCCCTCCTCCTCCATTTTGTACTATAGCTTACATGAATGAAAAACAAATTATGAATGGAGGAGGCAGATCTTTCATTCATCTGCCCAGCCTCAATTCATAAATTGTGTTTCATTAATACAGCTTCCATTAATGGAGGAGGGAGGCAGAAAAGACAGGCATGGTTGGCACATTTGATGTGTGCATATGCCAGATCCCTTGGCTCTTTTAGCCCCCCGTGCACAGGAAGATTGCTGAGGTGGGGGAGGCATCAGAGGATAGAAGATTTCAACAAAAGTACAACTAGCACAAGGGACATATCACATTAATTGTAAGTAATCTCCCTTATGCTGACTTTTTTTTAACTAAAATTAGTGTTTAAAGGTTCTGAAAAGTTACATATATCCATTTTATATGAACTGTTTGATGTGCAAAAACCATTTGAAATTGTGTTGGACTAGTCTAATTGTCCAAGCACCCCTGCCAGACTGCATAAAAAGCTCCCAGACCTTAGTGACACCACATCTTGGTGCAAAGAACACACCCCAGTCTAGAGACTAAACAATGTAGGAGCAACATCAATCCATTTTTCCTTTTCAAAAGGAGAAAGCAGAACATCAGCACTTCCAGGACAATACTCTACAATATATAGATTAAGTATTATTAAATATACATTAAAATGCTCTTATGCATTTCAGACAGAAGTCTTTTATCATTACGGGTTTCTGTCTTAAACATGGTATAACGTTTTAATGTATATTTAATAAAGCCAGATTTTTAGTAGAGGGACTGTCCATGTTGTGCTGGTCCTTTTGCATTCCTGGACTTGCTAGTTGCTTAAAAGTGTGAAGTTGTTTTCTCCAAATGTTAAATTGGGCAGCAGGTAAGAGCAGGCGAGCCATCATTGTTCCTGCTCTATCTCTTCCAGTTATTTTCCTGTCAGAACATGTGCATGCAGTGGAGCTTTTATAGGCTTCTAATTTTAGAACTTCCCAGCCCTACTGTACCTGCCCTGAAATGTTCTTAACATAACAATACTGATGTACAATCACCTTATGGTGCCTGCAAGTTCCTTTGTTGGACTTCAAATTAATCACTGTGTCACTCTTACTGTACAGAGGCTCTCGGCTTCTCCCCAGGTTGTGGTTTAGATTTGTTCCCTACTGGCATTAAGCTTTGTCTCATGTCATTCAAATCTCAGAGCCCTAATAGACATTAGAGGTTGTGCACTTTTACATGGAGAGGGGCATAATCTTTTGGAGAGGCCTCAAGGCCCCGGTGTTCAACCAAGTTTCAAGGTCTCCGAAGTGACACTAGGATAAATGTAACCACTTCCATACAGGCCTATTCTGGCACTCCTCTCCTACATGTAAAAAAATCATATTTTTTTTGCTAGAAAATTACTTGGAACCCACAAATTTATATATATATATATATATATATATATATATATATATATATATATATATATATATATATATATATATATATATATATATATATATATATATATATATATATATATATATATATATATATATATATATATAGTCCTTCTCAAAAAATTAGCATATTGTGATAAAGTTCATTATTTTCTGTAATGTACTGATAAACATTAGACTTTCATATATTTTAGATTCATTACACACGCTCATGAAAACCCCAAATTCCTAAAAAAATTAGCATATTTCATCCGACCAATAAAAGAAAAGTGTTTTTAATTAAAAAAATAAAAGTCAACCTTCAAATAATTATGTTCAGTTATGCACTCAATACTTGGTCGGGAATCCTTTTGCAGAAATGACTGCTTCAATGCGGCGTGGCATGGAGGCAATCAGCCTGTGGCACTGCTGAGGTGTTATGGAGGCCCAGGATGCTTCGGTAGCGGCCTTAAGCTCATCCAGAGTGTTGGGTCTTGCGTCTCTCAACTTTCTCTTCCCAATATCCCACAGATTCTCTATGGGGTTCAGGTCAGGAGAGTTGGCAGGCCAATTGAGCACAGTAATACCATGGTCAGTAAACCATTTACCAGTGGTTTTGGCACTGTGAGCAGGTGCCAGGTCGTGCTGAAAAATGAAATCTTCATCTCCATAAAGCTTTTCAGCAGATGGAAGCATGAAGTGCTCCAAAATCTCCTGATAGCTAGCTGCATTCACCCTGCCCTTGATAAAACACAGTGGACCAACACCAGCAGCTGACATGGCACCCCAGACCATCACTGACTGTGGGTACTTGACACTGGACTTCAGGCATTTTGGCATTTCCCTCTCCCCAGTC